>NC_092258.1:18646600-18659780 GCF_036320965.1 Panulirus ornatus | reverse complement strand
TGTTTCCTTGCGCTACCTCGCAAACGCGGGAGACAGCGACAAAGTATAATAAATAAATAATATATATATATATATATATATATATATATATATATATATATATATATATATATATATATATATATATATATATCTGGGAATAGGGGAGAACGAATGCTTCCCACGCATTCCTCACGTGTCGTAGAAGGCGACTAACGGGGACGGGAGCGGAGGGCTGGAAACCCTCCCCTCCTTGTATTTTAACTTTCTAAAAGGGGCAACAGAAGAAGGAGTCACGCGGGGAGTGCTCATCCTCCTCGAAGGCTCAGATTGGGGTGTCTAAATGTGCGTGGATGTAACCAAGATGAGATAAAAGGAGAGATAGGTAGTATGTTTGATGAAAGGATGTTTTGGCTCTGAGTGAAACGAAGCTCAAGGGTAAATGAGAAGAGTGGTTTGGGAATGTCTTGGGAGCAAAGCCAGGGATCGGTAAGAAGACAGGAGCAAAGGAAGGAGTAGCACTATTGAAGCAGGAGTTGTGGGAGTATGTGATAGTCTGTTAGAAAGTAAAGTCGACACTGACATGGGTAAAACTGAAAGTTGACGAAGAGAGATGGGTGATTATTGGTGCATATGCACCTGGGCATGAGAAGAAAGATCATGAGAGGCAAGTGTTTTGGGAACAGCTGAGTGAGTGTGTTAGCAGCTTTGATACACAAGACCGGGTTATAGTGATAGTTGATTTGAATGCAAAGGTGAGTAATGTGGCAGTTGAGGGTGTAATTGGTGTAGATGGGGTGTTCAGTGTTGTAAATGGAAATGAAGAGCTTGTGGATTTGTGTCCTGAAAAAAATATCTTGTGATCTGGAATGCCTGGTTTAAAAAGAGAGATATACCTAATTATACGTATGTGATTAGGAGAGACGATGAAAGGGGATTGTTGGATTACATGTCAATTGATAGGCAGGTAAAAGAGACACTTTGGGATGTTAATGTACCGAGAGTGGCAACTGGAGGGATGTCTGATCATTATCTTGTGGAGGCGAAGGTGAAGAATTTAGGAGATTTTCAAAAGAGGAGAGAATGTTGGGAAGAAGAGAGTGGTGATAGTGATGGAGCTTGGAAAGGAGACTTATGTGATGAAGTACCAGGAGAGATTGAGTGTAAAATAGCAAAGATGAGAGCAAATGACGTAAGGGGAGTGGGGGAAGAATTGGATGTATTTAGAGAAGCAGTAATGGCTTGTGCAAAAGACGCTTGTGGCATGAGAAGGATGGGAGTTGGGCAGATTACAAAGGGTAGTGAGTGATAGGATGAAGAAGGAAAGTTGATAGTGAAAGAAAAAGGGAAGGCAAACAAGAGTTAGGGTGAGAGAGTCATTAAATTCTAGGGAAAATAAAAAGATGTTTTGGAAGGAGGTAAGTAATGTGCGTAAGACAGGAGAACAAATGGGAACATCGGTGAAGGGGGCTAATGGGGAGGTGATAACAAGTAGTGGTGATGTGAGAAGGAGATGGAGTGAGTATTTGGAAGTTTTTTTTAAATGTATTTGATGATAGAGTGGCAGATATAGGGTGTTTTGGTCGGGGTGGTGTGCAAAGTGAGAGGGTCAGGGAGAATAGTTCATTAAGAGACAGGAGGTAATGAAAGTTTTGCGGAAGATGAAAGCCGGCAAGGTTTGGATCATTTTACAGTGGAATTTCTTAAAAAAAAGGTGGTGACTGTGTTATTGATTGGTTGGTAGCGATATTCAGTATATGTATGGATCATGGTGAAATGCCTGAGGATTGGCGGAATGCATGCATAGTGCCATTGTACAAAGGCAAAGGGGATAAATGTGAGTATTTGAATTACAGAGGTATAGGTTTGTTGAGTATTCTTAGGAAATTATATGGGAGGGTATTGATTGAGAGGATGAAGGTATGTACAGAGCATCAGATTGGGGAAGAGCAGTGTGGCTTCAGAAGTGGTAGAGGATGTGTGGATCAGGTGTTTGCTTTGAAGAATGTGTGTGAGAAATACTTAGAAAAACATGGATTTGTATGTAGCATTTATGAATCTGGAGAAGGCATATGATAGTGTTGACACAGATGCTTCGTGAAAGGTTTTGATAGTATATGATGTGGGAGGTAAGTTGCTAGAAGCAGTGAAAAGTTTTTACCAAGGATGTAAGGTATGTGTACCATTTGGAAGAGAAGAGAGTGATTGGTTCCCAGTGAATATCGGTCTGCAGCAAGGGTGTATAATGTCTCTATGGTTGTTTAATTTGTTTATGGATGGGGTTGTTAGGGAGGTAAATGCAAGAGTTTTCGAGAGAGGGGCAAGTATGCAGTCTGTTGTGGATGAGAAGACTTGGGAAGTGAGTAAGTTGTTGTTTGCTGATGATACAGCGCTGGTGGCTGATTCGGGTGAGAAACTACAGAAGTTGGTGACTGAGTTTGAAAAAGTGTGTGAAAAGGAGAAAGTTGAGAGTAAATGCGAATAAAAGCAAGGTTATTAGGTACAGCAGGATTGAGGGACAAGTTAATTGGGATGTATGTTTGGATGGAGAAAAATTGGAGGAAGTGAAGTGTTTTAGATATCTGGGAGTGGGTTTGGCAGCAGATGGAACCATGGAAGCGGAAGTGAATCACAGGGTGAGTTAGGGGACGAAGGTTCTGGGAGCGTTGAAGAATGTGTGGATGGAGACAACCTTATCCCTGAGAGCAATAATGAGTATGTTTCAAGGATTAGTAATTAAATTAGTTAATACAATGTTATATAGTTGCGAACAATGGCCTATAGATAGGGTTGTACGGAGGAGGGTGGATGTGCTGGATATGAGATATTTGAGGACAGTATGTGGTGTGAGGTGGTTTGATCGAGTAAGTAATGAAAGGGTAAGAGAGATATGTGGTAATAAAAGGATTGTGATTGAGGGAGCAGAAGAGGGTGTGTTAAAATGGTTTGGACTTATGGAGGGAATGAGTGGGGAAAGATTGACAAAGAGGATATATATGTCAGAGGTGAAGGGACAAGGAGAAGTGGGAGACCAAATTCGAGATGGAAGGATGTGGTGAAAAAAGTTTTGAGCGATCGGGGCCTGAACATACATGAGTGTGAGAGGCGTGAAAAGAATAGAGGGAAGTAGAACGATGTGTTATACTGGGGTCGATGTGCTGTCAATGGATTGATTCAGGGCATGTGAAACGTCTAGGATAAACTATGAAAAGGACTTTGGGGCCTGGCTGTGTATAGTGAGCTGTGATTTCGGTGCATAACACATGACAGCTAGAGACTGAGTGTGAAAGAATATTGCCTTTTTGTCTGATTTCCTGGTGCGACCTCGCTGAAGCAGGGGATAGCGATGCTGTTCCCTATGTGGCGGGGTGGCGTCAGAGGTGGATGAAGGCAAGTATGAGCATGTACATGTTTATATATATATATTTGTCTATGTGAATGTATACAAGAGTTTGGAAAAGTGAGTGAAAGGAGAAAGGAGCAAGGTTATTAGGTTTAGTAGGGTTGAGAGTCAAGTTCATTGGGATTTAAGTTTGAATGGAGAAAAATTGGAGGAAGTCAAGAGTTTTAGATATCTGGGAGTGGACTTAGCAGCGAATGGAACCATGGAAACGGAAGTGAGTCACAGGGTGGGGGAGGGGGCGAAGGTTCTGAGAACGATGAAGAATGTGTGGAAGGAGAGAACGTTATCTCTGAGAGCAAAAATGGGTATGTTTGAAGGAATAGTGGTTCCAACAATGTTATATGGTTACGAGGCATGAGCTACAGATAGGGTTGTGCGGAGGAGGGTGGACGTGTTGGAAATGGAATGTTTGAGGACAATATGTGAAGTGAGGTTGTTTGATCGGGTAAGCAATGAAAGGGTAAGAGAAATGTTCGTAATAAAAAGAGTGTGATTGAGAGAGCAGAAGAGGGTGTGTTGAATTGGTTTGGAAATATGGAGAGAATGAGTGAAGAAAGATCGACAAAAAGGATTTATGTGTCAGAGGTGGAGGGAACAATAAGAAGCGGGAGACCAAATTGGAGGTGGAAGTATGGAGTGAAAAATTATTTTGAGCGATCGGGACCTGAACATACAGGAGAGTGAGAGGCGTGAAAGGAATAGAGTGAATTGGAAGATGTGGTATTCTGTGGTCGACGTGTTGTCAGTGGACTTAACCAGGAGAGATTGAGTTAAGGGGATTGGATGAGGAATTGAATGTATTTAAGGAAGCAGTGATGGTTCGTGCAAAAAATGCATCTGGCACGAGAAAGGTAGGAGGTTAGCAGATAAGAGGAGGTAGTGAGGGGTGGGATGAAAGAGAAAAGAGAGGCGTTTTGACGATACTTCCAAGGAAGGAGTGCAAATGACTGGGAGATGTATAAAAGAAAGCGGCAGGAGGTCAAGAGAAAGGTGCAAGGGTTGATAAAGAGGGCAAATGAGAGTTAGTGTGAGATACATGTAGTTTCATTAGACTTTAGGAAGAATAAAAAGATGTTTTGGAAGTAGGTAAATAAAGTGCGTAACACAAGAGAACATATTGGAACATCGGTGAAGGGGGCAAGTGGGGAGGTAATAACAAGTCGTGGTGAAGTGAGAAGGAGATGGAGTGAGTATTTTGATGGTTTTTTGATGTGTTTAATGATAGATTGGCATATATAAAGTGTTTAGGTCGGGGTGGAGTGTCAAGTGAGAGGGTCAGGGAGAATGCTATAGTTAAGAGAGACGAGGTAGTGAAAGCTTTGTGGAAGATGAAATCCGGCAAGGCGGCGGGTTTGGATGGTACTGCAATAGACTTCATTCAAAAAAGAAAAAAAGGGTGACTGTGTTTTTGATTGGTTGGTGAGGATATTCAGTGTATGTATAGACCATGATGAAGTGCCTGAGGATTGGTGGAATACATGCATAGTGCCATTGTACAAAGGCAAAAGGGATTAAGTTGAGTGTTCAGACTACACAGGCATAAGTTTTTTTTAGTATTCCTGAGAAATTTTATGGGAGGGAGGGGAAGAGCAGTGTGGTTTCAGAAGTGGTAGAGGATGTGTGGATCAGGTGTTTATTTTCAAGAATGTGTTTGATGTTGATATAGAGAAGGTATATGATTGGGTTGATAGAGATGCTTTGTGGAAGGTCTTAATGGTATATGTTGTGAGAAGTAAGTTGCTATAAGCAGTGAAAATTTTTACCAAGGAGTAGGAAGAGAGGAAAGAGATTGGTTCCCAATAAATTTTGGTCTGCGGTAGGAGTGTGTGATGTCCCCATGGTTGTTTGATTTGTTTGTGGATGGGGTTGTTAGGGATGTGAATGCAAGAGTTTTGGAGAGAGGGGCAAGTATGCAGGCTGTTGTGGATGAGAGGGCTTGGGAAGTGAGTCAGTTGTTGTTTGCCGGTGATACAGCTATAATAGCTGATTCGGGTGAGGAACTGCAGAAGCTGGTGACTGAGTTTGGTAAAGTGTGTGAAAGAAGAAAGCTGAGAGTAAATGTGAATAAGAGCAAGGGTATAAGGTTCAGTAGGGTTGAGGAACAAGTTGATTGGGAGGTAAGTTTGAATGGAGAAAAACTGGCGGAAGTGAAGCGTTTTAGATGTCTGGGAGTGAACTTAGCCGCAGATGGAACCATGGAAGTGAAAGTGAATCACAGGGTGGGGTAGGGGGCGAAGTTTCTGAGAGCGATGAAAAATGTGTGGAAGGGCGAGAACGTTATCCTGGAGAGCAAAAATGGGTATGTTTGAAGGAATAGTGGTTCCAACAATGTTATATGTTTGCGAGGCGTGGGCTATAGATAGGGTTGTGCGGAGGAGGGTGGATGAGTTGGAAATGAGATGTTTAAGGACAGTATGTGGTGTGAGGTGGTTTGATCGAGTAAGTAATGAAAGGGTAAGAAAGATGTGTGGTAATATAAGGATTGTGGTTGAGAGAGCAGAAGAGGGTGAGTTAAAACAGTTTGGATATATGGAGAGAATGAGTGAGGAAAGATTGACAGAGAGGATATATAAGTCAGAGGTGAAGGAAACAAGGAGAAACGGGAGACCAAATTGGAGATGGAAGGATGGAGTAAAAATGATTTTGAGTGATCCAGGCCTAATTATACAGGATGGTGAGAGGCGTGCAAGGTATACAGTGAACTGGAACAATATACATTTCATTTCCAACACATCCACCCGCCATCGTACAACCTTATCTATAGCCCACGCCTCACAACCATATAATATTGTTGGAACTACTGTTCCTTCAAACATACCCATTTTTGCTCCTCGAGATAACTTTCTTTCCTTCCACACATTCTTCATCGCTCCCAGAACCTTCGCCCCCTCCCCCACCCTGTAACTCACTTCCGCTTCCATGGTTCCATCTGCTGCTACGTCTACTCCCAAATATCTAAGGCACTTCACTTCCTCCAATTTTTCTCCGTTCAAACTTAATCTCAATTAACTTGTCCCTCAACCCTTCTGAACCTAATAACCTCGTTCCTTTCTCCTTTCGCACGATTTTCCAAACTCAGTCACCAACCTTTGCAGTTTCTTACCCGAATCAGCCACCAGCGCTGTATCATCAGTGGACAACAACTGACTCACTTTCCAAGCTCTCTCACCCACAACAGACTGCATACTTGACCCTCTCTCCAAAACTCCTGCATTTCCCTCCCTAACAACCCCATCCATAAACAAATTAAACAATCATGGAGACATCACGCACCCCTGCCGCAAACCGACATTCACTGGGAACCGATCACTCTCCTTTCTTCCTACTTCCCTCCCACACCATATGCTCTTAAAATCTTCCACAAACCGTCTCTATCAACCCTATGATATGTCTACGTACAAATCCATTTGTTTTTCTAAGTATTTCTCACATACATTCTTCAAAGCAAACACCTGATCCACACATCCTCTACCACTTCTGAAAAAACACTGCTTTTCCCCAATCTGATACTCTGTACATGCTTTCACCCTCTCAATCAATACCTTCCCATATAATTTCCCAGGAATACTCAACAAACTTATGCCTCTGTAGTTTGAACACTCACCTTTATCCCCTTTCCCTTTGTACAATGGTATTATGCATGCATTCCGACAATCCTCAGGCAGCACACCATGACCCATACATATACTGAATATCCTTACCAACCAGTCAACAACACAGTCACCCCCTTTTTTAATGAATTACACTGCAATACCATGTAGACCCGCCGCCTTGCTGGATTTCATCTTCCGCAAAGCTTTCACTACCTCTTCTTTGCTTACCAAATCATTCTCCCTGACCCTCTCACTTCGCACACCACCCCGACCAAAACACCCTATATCTGCCACTCTATCATCAAACACATTCAACAAACCTTCAAAATACTCACTACATCTCCTCACTTCATAGCTACCTGTTATTTCTTCCCCACTTAACCCCTTCACTGATGTTCCCATTTGTTCTCTTGTCTTACGCACTTTATTTACCTCCTTCCACAACATCTTTTTATTCTCCCTAAAATTTATTGATACTCTCTCATCCCAACTCTCATTTGCCCTCTTTTTCACCTCTTGCACCTTTCTCTTGACCTCCTACTGCTTTCTTTTATACATCTCCCAGTCATATGCACTACTTCCCTGCAAGTATCGTCGAAATGCCTCTCTCTTCTCTTTCACTAATAATCTTACTTTCTCATCCCACTACTCACTACCTTTTCTTATCTGCCCACCTCCCACCTTTCTCGTGCCACATGTGGCATGCAACTAAACCTAGTATCGGATATAATGTGGCATCCATCCTAACAAAGTATTAGAAATAATGTGTCATGGATTATAAAAATATCAGAAATAATGTGTCACTGATTATAATACAGTATCATAAATAACGTGTCATGGATTATAACACAGTATCATAAATGATGTGTCATGGATTATAAAACAATATCAGAAAAAGCGTGTCCTGGATTATAACACAGTATCAGAATTAATGTGTTTCGCATCCTAACACAGTCCTTACTACCTAATAATCCTAAAGGAGTGCCCATATTTGTCATCCTTTCTACCTGACAGAGGCGTGTCCGCGCGAGAACATTATGCACACAACCAGATCTCTCATCCTTGGTCAACGTTTTCATATATCATATCTATTTGTTATTATACTTAGTCGATTTCTCCCGCGTTAGCGAAGTAGCGCAAGAAAACAGACGAAAGGCCCAACCCACCAATACACACACACACACACACACACGCACATATATATATATATATATATATATATATATATATATATATATATATATATATATATATATATATATATATATATATATATTTTCTTTTTTTCTTTTTTTTTTTTGCTTTGTCGCTGTCTCCCGCGTTTGCGAGGTAGCGCAAGGAAACAGACGAAAGAAATGGCCCAACCCACCCCCATACACATGTATATACATACGTCCACACACGCAAATATACATACCTACACAGCTTTCCATGGTTTACCCCAGACGCTTCACATGCCCTGATTCAATCCACTGACAGCACGTCAACCCCGGTATACCACATCGATCCAATTCACTCTATTCCTTGCCCTCCTTTCACCCTCCTGCATGTTCAGGCCCCGATCACACAAAATCTTTTTCACTCCATCTTTCCACCTCCAGTTTGGTCTCCCACTTCTCCTCGTTCCCTCCACCTCCGACACATAAATCCTCTTGGTCAATCTTTCCTCACTCATTCTCTCCATGTGCCCAAACCATTTCAAAACACCCTCTTCTGCTCTCTCAACCACGCTCTTTTTATTTCCACACATCTCTCTTACCCTTACGTTACTTACTCGATCAAACCACCTCACACCACACATTGTCCTCAAACATCTCATTTCCAGCACATCCATCCTCCTGCGTACAACTCTATCCATAGCCCACGCCTCGCAACCATACAACATTGTTGGAACCACTATTCCTTCAAACATACCCATTTTTGCTTTCCGAGATAATGTTCTCGACTTCCACACATTCTTCAAGGCTCCCGGGATTTTCGCCCCCTCCCCCACCCTATGATCCACTTCCGCTTCCATGGTTCCATCCGCTGCCAGATCCACTCCCAGATATCTAAAACATTTTACTTCCTCCATGCTACATACAAATCCATTTGCTTTTCTAAGTGTTTCTCACATACATTCTTCAAAGCAAACACCTGATCCACACATCATCTACCACTTCTGAAACCACACTGCTCTTCCCCAATCTGATGCTCTGTACATGCCTTCACCCTCTCAATCAATACCCTCCCATATAATTTACCAGGAATACTCAAGAAACTTATACCTCTGTAATTTGAGCACTCACTCTTATCCCCTTTGTCTTTGTACAATGGCACTATGCAAGCATTCCGCCAATCCTCAGGTACTTCACCATAAACCATACATACATTGAATATCCTCACCAACCAGCAACAATCATCTAAACCTGCCACCTTGCCGGCTTTCACCTTCCGCAAACCTTTCACTACCTCTTCTCTGTTAACCAAATCATTCTCCTTGACCCTCTCACTTTGCACACCACCTCGACCAAAACACCCTATATCTGCCAATCTACCATCAAACACATTCAACAAACCTTCAAAATACTCACTCCATCTTTCTTCTCACTTCACTACTACTTGTTATTACCTTCCCATTAGCCCCCTTCACCGATTTTCCCATTTGTTCTCTTGTTTTACGCACTATATTTATCAGCTTCCAAAACATCTTTATATTCTCCCTAAAACTAAATAATACTCTCTCACCCCCACCCACATTTACCCCCCTTTTCACCTCTTGCACCTTTCTCTTTACCTCCTGCCTCTTTCTTTTATACATCTCCCTGTCATTCGCTTTAATTCAATCAACGCAAAATTCGTCCAAATGCCTCTCTCTTCTCTTTCACTAACAATCTTACTACTTCATCCCACCACTTACTACCCTTTCTAATCTGCCCACCTCCCACCTTTCTCATGCCACAAGCATCTTTTGCGCAAGCCAGTACTGCTTCCCTAAATACATCCCATTCCTCCCCCACTCCCCTTATGTCATATACTCTTACCTTTTTCCATTCTGCACTCAATCTCTCCTGGTACTTTCTTACACAAGTCTCCTTTCCAAGCTCACTTACTCTCACCACTCTCTTCATCCCAACATTCTTTCTTCTTTTCTGAAAACCTCTACAAATCCTCACCTTCGTCTCCACAAGATAATGATCAGACATCCCTCCAGTTCCCCCCTCTCAGCACATTAACATCCAAAAGTCTCTCTTTCACGCGTCTATCAATTAACACGTAATTCAATAACGCTCTCTGGTCATCTCTCCTACTTACCTACGAATACTTATGTATGTCTCTCTTTTTAAACCAGGTATTCCCAATCACCAGTCCTTTTTCAGGACACAATCACCAGTCCTTTTTCAGCACAAAAATATGTAAGCTCTTCACCATTTCCACGTACACCAGGTATACCTTCAACTGCCACATTACTCAACTTTGCTTTCAAATCACCCATCACTATAACCCGGTCACGTGCATCAAAGCTGCTAACACACTCACTCAGCTGCTCCCAAAACACTTGCCTCTCGTGATCTTTCTTCTCATGACCAGGTGTATAGGCACCAATAACCATCCACCCTCTCCACCCACTTTCAGTTTTATCCATATCAATCTAGAATTCAATTTCCTACACTCTATCAGATACGCCCACAACTCCTGCTTCAGGATTAGTGCTGCTCCTTCCTTTACTCATGTCCTCTCACCAACCCCTGACTTTACTCTCAAAACATTCCCAAACCACTCTTTCACCTTACCCTAGAGCTTCGTTTCACTCAGAGCCCAAACATCCAGGTTACTTTCCTCAAACATGCTACCTATCTCTCCTTTTTTCTCATCTTGGTTACATCCACACACATTTAGACACTCAAATCTGAGCCTTCGAGAGGGATGAGCACTCCCCGCGTGACTTCTTCTGTTTCCCCTTTTAGACAATTTGGATGGTATTGCAGTGGAATTTATTAAAAAAGGGGGTGACTGATTTATTGACTGGTTGGTAAGGTTATTTAATGTATGTATGACTCATGGTGAGGTGCCTGACGATTGGCGGAATGCGTGCATAGTGCCATTGTACAAAGGCAAAGGGGATAAGAGTGAGTGTTCAAATTACAGAGGTATAAGTTTGTTGAGTTTTCCTGGTAAATTATATGGGAGGGTATTGATTGAGAGGGTGAAGGCATGTACAGAGCATCAGATTGGGGAAGAGCAGTGTGGTTTCAGAAGTGGTAGAGGATGTGTGGATCAGGTGTTTGCTTTGAAGAATGTATGTGAGAAATACTTAGAAAAGCAAATGGATTTGTATGTAGCATTTATGGATCTGGAGAAGGCATATGATAGAGTTGATAGAGATGCTCTGTGGAAGGTATTAAGAATATATGGTGTGGGAGGCAAGTTGTTAGAAGCAGTGAAAAGTTTTTATCGAGGATGTAAGGCATGTGTACGTGTAGGAAGAGAGGAAAGTGATTGGTTCTCAGTGAATGTAGGTTTGCGGCAGAAGTGTGTGATGTCTCCATGGTTGTTTAATTTGTTTATGGATGGAGTTGTTAGGTAGGTGAATGCAAGAGTTTTGGAAAGAGGGGCAAGTATGAAGTCTGTTGGGGATGAGAGAGCTTGGGAAGTGAGTCATTTGTTGTTCGCTGATGATACAGCGCTGGTGGCTGATTCATGTGAGAAACTGCAGAAGCTGGTGACTGAGTTTGGTAAAGTGTGTGAAAGAAGAAAGTTAAGAGTAAATGTGAATAAGAGCAAGGTTATTAGGTACAGTAGGGTTGAGGGTCAAGTCAATTGGGAGGTAAGTTTGAATGGAGAAAAACTGGAGGAAGTAAAGTGTTTTAGATATCTGGGAGTGGATCTGGCAGCGGATGGAACCATGGAAGCGGAAGTGGATCATAGGGTGGGGGAGGGGGCGAAAATCCTGGGAGCCTTGAAGAATGTGTGGAAGTCGAGAACATTATCTCAGAAAGCAAAAAATGGGTATGTTTGAAGGAATAGTGGTTCCAACAATGTTGTATGGTTGCGAGGCGTGGGGTATGGATAGAGTTGTGCGCAGGAGGATGGATGTGCTGGAAATGAGATGTTTGAGGACAATGTGTGGTGTGAGGTGGTTTGATCGAGTAAGTAACGTAAGGGTGAGAGAGATGTGTGGAAATAAAAGAGCGTGGTTGAGAGAGCAGAAGAGGGAGTTTTGAAATGGTTTGGGCACATGGAGAGAATGAGTGAGGAAAGATTGACCAAGAGGATATATGTGTCGGAGGTGGAGGGAACGAGGAGAAGTGGGAGACCAAATTGGAGGTGGAAAGATGGAGTGAAAATGATTTTGTGTGATCGGGGCCTGAACATGCAGGAGGGTGAAAGGAGGGCAAGGAATAGAGTGAATTGGATCGATGTGGTATACCGGGGTTGACGTGCTGTCAGTGGATTGATCAGGGCATATGAAGCGTCTGGGGTAAACCATGGAAAGCTGTGTAGGTATGTATATTTGCGTGTGTAGACGTATGTATATAAATGTGTATGGGGGTGGGTTGGGCCATTTCTTTCGTCTCTTTCCTTGCGCTACCTCGCAAACGCGGGAGACAGCGACAAAGCAAAAAAAAAAAAAAAATATATATCCCTGGGGATAGGGGAGAAAGAATACTTCCCACGTATTCCCTGCGTGTCGTAGAAGGCGACTAAAAGGGGAGGGAGCGGGGGGCTGGAAATCCTCCCCTCTTGCTTTTTTTTTTTTTTAATTTTCCAAAAGAAGGAACAGAGAAAGGGGTCAGGTGAGGATATTCCCTCAGAGGCCCAGTCCTCTGTTCTTAACGCTACCTTGCAAACGCGGGAAATGGCGAATAGCTTGAAAGAAAGAAAAGATATATATATATATATATATATATATATATATATATATATATATATATATATATATATATATATATATATATTCTGCATGAAACATGTGTGGAAGGCGAGAACGTTATTTCAGCGAGCAAAAATGGGTATGTTTGAAGGAATAGTGGTTCCGACAGTTATATGGTTACGAAGCATGAGGTATAGATAGGATTGTGTGGGGGCGGGTAGATGTGTTGGAAATGAGATGTTTGAGGACATTATGTACTGTGAGGTGGTTCGATCGAGTAAGTAATGAAAGGGTAAGACAGATGTGTGGTAATAAAAAGAGTGTGTTCAACGTTGAAAGAGCAGAAGAGGA
>NC_092258.1:18566600-18644100 GCF_036320965.1 Panulirus ornatus | reverse complement strand
CATTAGCGTGGTAGCGTTAAGAACAGAGGACTGGGCCTTAGGGGGAATATCCTCACCTGGCCCCCTTCTCTGTTCCTTCTTTTGGAAAATTGAAAAAAAAAAAAAAAAAAAACGAGAGGGGAGGATTTCCAGCCACCCGCTCCCTACCCTTTTAGTCGCCTTCTACGACACGCAGGGAATACGTGGGAAGTATTCTTTCTCCCCTATATATATATATATATATATATATATATATATATATATATATATATATATATATATATATATTTTTTTTTTTTTTTTTTATACTTTGTCGCTGTCTCCCGCGTTTGCGAGGTAGCGCAAGGAAACAGACGAAAGAAATGGCCACCCCCCCCATACACATGTACATACACACGTCCACACACGCAAATATACATACCTACACAGCTTTCCATGGTTTACCCCAGACGCTTCACATGCCTTGATTCAATCCACTGACAGCACGTCAACCCCTGTATACCACATCGCTCCAATTCACTCTATTCCTTGCCCTCCTTTCACCCTCCTGCATGTTCAGGCCCCGATCACACAAAATCTTTTTCACTCCATCCTTCCACCTCCAATTTGGTCTCCCTCTTCTCCTCGTTCCCTCCACCTCCGACACATATATCCTCTTGGTCAATCTTTCCTCACTCATTCTCTCCATGTGCCCAAACCATTTCAAAACACCCTTTTCTGCTCTCTCAACCACGCTCTTTTTATTTCCACACATCTCTCTTACCCTTACGTTACTTACTCGATCAAACCACCTCACACCACACATTGTCCTCAAACATCTCATTTCCAGCACATCCATCCTCCTGCGCACAACTCTATCCATAGCCCACGCCTCGCAACCATACAACATTGTTGGAACCACTATTCCTTCAAACATACCCATTTTTGCTTTCCGAGATAATGTTCTCGACTTCCACACATTTTTCAAGGCTCCCAAAATTTTCGCCCCCTCCCCCACCCTATGATCCACTTCCGCTTCCATGGTTCCATCCGCTGACAGATCCACTCCCAGATATCTAAAACACTTCACTTCCTCCAGTTTTTCTCCATTCAAACTCACCTCCCAATTGACTTGACCCTCAACCCTACTGTACCTAATAACCTTGCTCTTATTCACATTTACTCTTAACTTTCTTCTTCCACACACTTTACCAAACTCAGTCACCAGCTTCTGCAGTTTCTCACATGAATCAGCCACCAGCGCTGTATCATCAGCGAACAACAACTGACTCACTTCCCAAGCTCTCTCATCCCCAACAGACTTCATACTTGCCCCTCTTTCCAGGACTCTTGCATTTACCTCCCTAACAACCCCATCCATAAACAAATTAAACAACCATGGAGACATCACACACCCCTGCCGCAAACCTACATTCACTGAGAACCAATCACTTTCCTCTCTTCCTACACGTACACATGCCTTACATCCTTGATAAAAACTTTTCACTGCTTCTAACAACTTGCCTCCCACACCATATATTCTTAATACCTTCCACAGAGCATCTCTATCAACTCTATCATATGCCTTCTCCAGATCCATAAATGCTACATACAAATCCATTTGCTTTTCTAAGTATTTCTCACATACATTCTTCAAAGCAAACACCTGATCCACACATCCTCTACCACTTCTGAAACCGCACTGCTCTTCCCCAATCTGATGCTCTGTACATGCCTTCACCCTCTCAATCAATACCCTCCCATATAATTTACCAGGAATACTCAACAAACTTATACCTCTGTAATTTGAGCACTCACTCTTATCCCCTTTGCCTTTGTACAATGGCACTATGCACGCATTCCGCCAATCCTCAGGCACCTCACCATGAGTCATACATACATTAAATAACCTTACCAACCAGTCAAGAATACAGTCACCCCCTTTTTTAATAAATTCCACTGCAATACCATCCAAACCTGCTGCCTTGCCGGCTTTCATCTTCCGCAAAGCTTTTATTACCTCTTCTCTGTTTACCAAATCATTTTCCCTAACCCTCTCACTTTGCACACCACCTCGACCAAAACACCCTATATCTGCCACTCTGTCATCAGACACATTCAACAAACCTTCAAAATACTCATTCCATCTCCTTCTCACATCACCACTACTTGTTATCACCTCCCCATTTACGCCCTTCACTGAAGTTCCCATTTGCTCCCTTGTCTTACGCACCCTATTTACCTCCTTCCAGAACATCTTTTTATTCTCCCTAAAATTTACTGATAGTCTCTCACCCCAACTCTCATTTGCCCTTTTTTTCACCTCTTGCACCTTTCTCTTGACCTCCTGTCTCTTTCTTTTATACTTCTCCCACTCAATTGCATTTTTTCCCTGCAAAAATCGTCCAAATGCCTCTCTCTTCTCTTTCACTAATACTCTTACTTCTTCATCCCACCACTCACTACCCTTTCTAAACAGCCCACCTCCCACACTTCTCATGCCACAAGCATATATATATATATATATATATATATATATATATATATATATATATATATATATATATATATATATATATATATATATTTTTTTTTTTTTTTTTCGCTGTCTCCCGCGTTTGCGAGGTAGCGCAAGGAACCAGACGAAATAAATGGCCCAACCCACCCCCATACACATGTATATACATACGTCCACACGCAAATATACATACCTACACAGCTTTCCATGGTTTACCCCAGACGCTTCACATGCCTTGATTCAATCCACTGACAGCACGTCAACCCCGGTATACCATATCGCTCCAATTCACTCTATTCCTTGCCCTCCTTTCACCCTCCTGCATGTTCTGGCCCCGATCACACAAAATCTTTTTCACTCCATCTTTCCACCTCCAATTTGGTCTCCCTCTTCTCCTCGTTCCCTCCACCTCCGACACATATATCCTCTTGGTCAATCTTTCCTCACTCATTCTCTCCATGTGCCCAAACCATTTCAAAACACCCTCTTCTGCTTTCTCAACCACGCTCTTTTTATTTCCACACATCTCTCTTACCCTTACGTTACTTACTCGATCAAACCACCTCACACCACACATTGTCCTCAAACATCTCATTTCCAGCACATCCACCCTCCTGCGCACAACTCTATCCATAGCCCACGCCTCGCAACCATACAACATTATTGGAACCACTATTCCTTCAAACATAACCATTTTTGCTTTCCGAGATAATGTTCTCGACTTCCACACATTCTTCAAGGCTCCCAGGATTTTCGCCCCCTCCCCCACCCTATGATCCACTTCCGCTTCCATGGTTCCATCCGCTGCCAGATCCACTCCCAGATATCTAAAACACTTCACTTCCTCCAGTTTTTCTCCATTCAAACTCACCTCCCAATTGACTTGACCCTCAACCCTACTGTACCTAATAACCTTGCTCTTATTCACATTTACGCTTAACTTTCTTCTTCCACACACTTTACCAAACTCAGTCACCAGCTTCTGCAGTTTCTCACATGAATCAGCCACCAGCGCTGTATCATCAGCGAACAACAACTGACTCACTTCCCAAGCTCTCTCATCCCCAACAGACTTCATACTTGCCCCTCTTTCCAAAACTCTTGCATTCACCTCCCTAACAACCCCATCCATAAACAAATTAAACAACCATGGAGACATCACACACCCCTGCCGCAAACCTACATTCACTGAGAACCAATCACTTTCCTCTCTTCCTACACGTACACATGCCTTACATCCTCGATTAAAACTTTTCACTGCTTCTAACAACTTGCCTCCCACACCATATATTCTTAATACCTTCCACAGAGCATCTCTATCAACTCTATCATATGCCTTCTCCAGATTCATAAATGCTACATACAAATCCATTTGCTTTTCTAAGTATTTCTCACAAGCAAAATAAATGAAAAAAAAATATTTATATATATATATATATATATATATATATATATATATATATATATATATATATATATATATATATATATATATTCTGCTTTGAAGAATATATATATATATATATATATATATATATATATATATATATATATATATATATATATATATATATATATATATATATATATATATATATATATATTCTGCTTTGAAGAATATATATATATATATATATATATATATAACCTTGGCATAGTCGCAGAAAGCGACTAGAGGGGACGGGAGCGGGGGGCCGGAAATCCTCCCCTCCTTGTATTAACTTTCTAAAATGGGAAACAGAAGAAGGAGTCACGCGGGGAGTGATCATCCTCCTCGAAGGCTCAGAGTGGGGTGCCTAAATGTGTGTGGATGTAACCAAGATGTGAAAAAAGGAGAGATAGGTAGAATGTTTGAGGAAAGGAACCTGGATGTTTTGGCTCTGAGTGAAACGAAGCCCAAGGGTAAAGGGGAAGAGTGGTTTGGAAATGTCTGGGGAGTGAAGTCAGGGGTTAGTGAGAGGACAAGAGCAAGGGAAGGAGTAGCAATACTCCTGAAACAGGAGTTGTGGGAGTATGTGATAGAATGTAAGAAAGTAAATTCTCGATTAATATGGGTAAAATTGAAAGTTGATGGAGAGAGGTGGGTGATTATTGGTGCATATGCACCTGGGCATGAGAAGAAAGATCATGAGAGGCAAGTGTTTTGGGAGCAGCTGAATGAGTGTGTTAGCGGTTTTGATGCACGAGACCGGGTTATAGTGATGGGTGATTTGAATGCAAAGGTGAGTAATGTGGCAGTTGAGGGAATAATTGGTATGCATGGGGTGTTCAGTGTTGTAAATGGAAATGGTGAAGAGCTTGTAGATTTATGTCCTGAAAAAGGACTGATGATTGGGAATACCTGGTTTAAAAAACGAGATATACATAAGTATACTTATGTAAGTAGGAGAGATGGCCAGAGAGCGTTATTGGATTACGTGTTAATTGACAGGCGTGCGAAAGAGAGACTTTTGGATGTTAATGTGCTGAGAGGTGCAACTGGAGGGATGTCTGATCATTATCTTGTGGAGGCTAAGGTGAAGATTTGTATGGGTTTTCAGAAAAGAGGAGTGAATGTTGGGGTGAAGAAGGTGGTGAGAGTAAGTGAGCTTGGGAAGGAGACCTGTGTGGGGAAGTACCAGGAAAGACTGTGTACAGAGTGGAAAAAGGTGAGAACAATGGAAGTAAGGGGAGTGGGGGAGGAATGGGATGTATTTAGGGAATCAGTGATGGATTGCGCAAAAGATGCTTGTGGCATGAGAAGAGTGGGAGGTGGGCTGTTTAGAAAGGGTAGTGAGTGGTGGGATGAAGAAGTAAGAGTATTAGTGAAAGAGAAGAGAGAGGCATTTGGACGATTTTTGCAGGGAAAAAATGCAATTGAGTGGGAGAAGTATAAAAGAAAGAGACAGGAGGTCAAGAGAAAGGTGCAAGAGGTGAAAAAAAGGGCAAATGAGAGTTGGGGTGAGAGACTATCAGTAAATTTTAGGGAGAATAAAAAGATGTTCTGGAAGGAGGTAAATAGGGTGCGTAAGACAAGGGAGCAAATGGGAACTTCAGTGAAGGGCGTAAATGGGGAGGTGATAACAAGTAGTGGTGATGTGAGAAGGAGATGGAATGAGTATTTTGAAGGTTTGTTGAATGTGTCTGATGACAGAGTGGCAGATATAGGGTGTTTTGGTCGAGGTGGTGTGCAAAGTGAGAGGGTTAGGGAAAATGATTTGGTAAACAGAGAAGAGGTAGTAAAAGCTTTGCGGAAGATGAAAGCCGGCAAGGCAGCAGGTTTGGATGGTATTGCAGTGGAATTTATTAAAAAAGGTGGTGACTGTATTGTTGACTGGTTGGTAAGGTTATTTAATGTATGTATGACTCATGGTGAGGTGCCTGAGGATTGGCGGAATGCGTGCATAGTGCCATTGTACAAAGGCAAAGGGGATAAGAGTGAGTGCTCAAATTACAGAGGTATAAGTTTGTTGAGTATTCCTGGTAAATTATATGGGAGGGTATTGATTGAGAGGGTGAAGGCATGTACAGAGCATCAGATTGGGGAAGAGCAGTGCGGTTTCAGAAGTGGTAGAGGATGTGTGGATCAGGTGTTTGCTTTGAAGAATGTATGTGAGAAATACTTAGAAAAGCAAATGGATTTGTATGTAGCATTTATGGATCTGGAGAAGGCATATGATAGAGTTGATAGAGATGCTCTGTGGAAGGTATTAAGAATATATGGTGTGGGAGGCAAGTTGTTAGAAGCAGTGAAAAGTTTTTATCGAGGATGTAAGGCATGTGTACGTGTAGGAAGAGAGGAAAGTGATTGGTTCTCAGTGAATGTAGGTTTGCGACAGGGGTGTGTGATGTCTCCATGGTTGTTTAATTTGTTTATGGATGGGGTTGTTAGGGAGGTAAATGCAAGAGTCCTGGAAAGAGGGGCAAGTATGAAGTCTGTTGGGGATGAGAGAGCTTGGGAAGTGAGTCAGTTGTTGTTCGCTGATGATACAGCGCTGGTGGCTGATTCATGTGAGAAACTGCAGAAGCTGGTGACTGAGTTTGGTAAAGTGTGTGGAAGAAGAAAGTTAAGAGTAAATGTGAATAAGAGCAAGGTTATTAGGTACAGTAGGGTTGAGGGTCAAGTCAATTGGGAGGTGAGTTTGAATGGAGAAAAACTGGAGGAAGTGAAGTGTTTTAGATATCTGGGAGTGGATCTGGCAGCGGATGAAACCATGGAAGCGGAAGTGGATCATAGGGTGGGGGAGGGGGCGAAAATTTTGGGAGCCTTGAAAAATGTGTGGAAGTCGAGAACATTATCTCGGAAAGCAAAAATGGGTATGTTTGAAGGAATAGTGGTTCCAACAATGTTGTATGGTTGCGAGGCGTGGGCTATGGATAGAGTTGTGCGCAGGAGGATGGACGTGCTGGAAATGAGATGTTTGAGGAAAATGTGTGGTGTGAGGTGGTTTGATCGAGTAAGTAACGTAAGGGTAAGAGAGATGTGTGGAAATAAAAAGAGCGTGGTTGAGAGAGCAGAAGAGGGTGTTTTGAAATGGTTTGGGCACATGGAGAGAATGAGTGAGGAAAGATTGACCAAGAGGATATATGTGTCGGAGGTGGAGGGAACGAGGAGAAGAGGGAGACCAAATTGGAGGTGGAAAGATGGAGTGAAAAAGATTTTGTGTGATCGGGGCCTGAACATGCAGGAGGGTGAAAGGAGGGCAAGGAATAGAGTGAATTGGAGCGATGTGGTATACAGGGGTGGACGTGCTGTCAATGGATTGAATCAAGGCATGTGAAGCGTCTGGGGTAAACCATGGAAAGCTGTGTAGGTATGTATATTTGCGTGTGTGGACGTGTGTATGTACATGTGTATGGGGGGGGGGGGGGTTGGGCCATTTCTTTCGTCTGTTTCCTTGCGCTACCTCGCAAACGCGGGAGACAGCGACAAAGTATAAAAAAAATATATATATATATATATATATATATATATATATATATATATATATATATATATATATATATATATATATGTATATGATAGAGTTGATAGAGATGCTCTGTGGAAGGTATTAAGAATATATGGTGTGGGAGGCAAGTTGTTAGAAGCAGTGAAAAGTTTTTATCGAGAATGTAAGGCATGTGTACGTGTAGGAAGAGAGGAAAGTGATTGGTTCTCAGTGAATGTAGGTTTGCGGCAGGGGTGTGTGATGTCTCCATGGTTGTTTAATTTGTTTATGGATGTGGTTGTTAGGGAGGTGAATGGAAGAGTTTTGGAAAGAGGGACAAGTATGAAGTCTGTTGGGGATGAGAGAGCTTGGGAAGTGAGTCAGTTGTTGTTCGCTGATGATACAGCGCTGGTGGCTGATTCATGTGAGAAATTGCAGAAGCTGGTGACTGAGTTTGGTAAAGTGTGTGAAAGAAGAAAGTTAAGCGTAAATGTGAATAAGAGCAAGGTTATTAGGTACAGTAGGGTTGAGGGTCAAGTCAATTGGGAGGTGAGTTTGAATGGAGAAAAACTGGAGGAAGTGAAGTGTTTTAGATATCTGGGAGTGGATCTGGCAGCGGATGGAACCATGGAAGCGGAAGTGGATCATAGGGTGGGGGAGGGGGCGAAAATTCTGGGAGCCTTGAAGAATGTGTGGAAGTCGAGAACATTATCTCGGAAAGCAAAAATGGGTATGTTTGAAGGAATAGTGGTTCCAACAATGTTGTATGGTTGCGAGACGTGGGCTATGGATAGAGTTGTGCGCAGGAGGATGGATGTGCTGGAAATGAGATGTTTGAGGACAATATGTGGTGTGAGGTGGTTTGATCGAGTAAGTAACGTAAGGGTAAGAGAGATGTGTGGAAATAAAAAGAGCGTGGTTGAGAGAGCAGAAGAGGGTGTTTTGAAATGTTTCGGGCACATGGAGAGAATGAGTGAGGAAAGATTGACCAAGAGAATATATGTGTCGGAGGTGGAGGGAACGAGGAGAAGAGGGAGACCAAATTGGAGATGGAAAGATGGAGTGAAAAAGATTTTGTGTGATCGGGGCCTGAACATGCAGGAGGGTGAAAGGAGGACAAGGAATAGAGTAAATTGGAGCGATGTGGTATACCGGGGTTGACGTGCTGTCAGTGGATTGAATCAAGGCATGTGAAGCGTCTGGGGTAAACCATGGAAAGCTGTGTAGGTATGTATATTTGCGTGTGTGGACGTATGTATATACATGTGTATGGGGGTGGGTTGGGCCATTTCTTTCGTCTGTTTCCTTGCGCTACCTCGCAAACGCGGGAGACAGCGACAAAGCAAAAAAAAAAAAAATATATATATATATATATATATATATTTCTTTCTTTCTTTCATACTATTCGCCATTTCCCGCATTAGCGAGGTAGCGTTGAGAACAGAGGACTGGGCCATTGAGGGAATATCCTCACCTGGGCCCCTTCTCTGTTCCCTCTTTTGGAAAAAAAAAAAAAAAAAAAAAAAAAAAAAAAGTGAGAGGGGAGGATTTCCAGCCCCCCGCTCCCTCCCCTTTTAGTCGCCTTCTACGACACGCAGGGAATACGTGGGAAGTATTCTTTCTCCCCTATCCCCAGGGATAATATATATATATATATATATATATATATATATATATATATATATATATATATATATATATATAAATATTTTTTTTTCATTTATTTTGCTTTGTCGCTGTCTCCCGCGTTTGCGAGGTAGCGCAAGGAAACAGACGAAAGAAATGGCCCAACCCACTCTCATACACATGTATATACATACACGTCCAAACACGCAAATATACATACCCATACATCTCAATGTACACATATATATACACACACAGACACATACATAAATACACATGCACACAATTCACACTGTCTTTATTCATTCCCATCGCCACCTCGCCACACATGGAATAACATCCCCCTCCCCCCTCATGTGTGCGAGGTAGAGCTAGGAAAAGACAACAAAGGCCCCATTCGTTCACACTCAGTCTCTAGCTGTCATGCAATAATGCCCGAAACCACAGCTCCCTTTCCACATCCAGGCCCCACACAACTTTCCATGGTTTACCCCAGATGCTTCACATGCCCTGATTCAATCCATTGACAGCACATCCACCCCGGTATACCACATCGATCCAATTCACTCTATTCCTTGCCCGCCTTTCACCCTCCTGCATGTTCAGGCCCCGATCACTCAAAATCCTTTTCACTCCATCTTTCCACCACCAATTTGGTCTCCCACTTCTCCTCATTCCCTCCACCTCCGACACATATATCCTCTTGGTCAATCCTTCCTCACTCATTCTCTCCATGTGCCCAAACCATTTCAAAACACCCTCTTCTGCTCTCTCAACCACGCTCTTTTTATTTCCACACATCTCTCTTACCCTTACATTACTTACTCGATCAAACCACCTCACAACACATATTGTCCTCAAACATCTCATTTCCAGCACATCCACCCTCCTGCGCACAACTCTATCCATAGCCCACGCCTCGCAACCATACAACATTGTTGGAACCACTATTCCTTCAATCATAGCCATTTTTGCTCTCAGAGATAATGTTCTCGACTTCCACACATTCTTCAGGGCTCCCAGGGTTTTCGCCCCCTCCCCCACCCTATGATTCACTTCCGCTTCCATGGTTCCATCCGCTCCCAGATATCTAAAACACTTTACTTCCTCCAGTTTTTCTCCATTCAAACTTACCTCCTAATTGACTCGACCCTCAACCCTAATGTACCTAATAACCTTGCTCTTATTCACATTTACTCTTAACTTTCTTCTTTCACACACTTTACCAAACTCAGTCACCAGCTTTTGCAGTTTCGCACATGAATCAGCCACCAGCGCTGTATCATCAGCGAACAATAACTGACTCAATTTCCCAAGCTCTCTCATCCCCAACAGACTTCGTACTTGCCCCTCTTTCCAAAACTCTTGCATTCACCTCCCTAACAACCCCATCCATAAACAAATTAAACAACCATGGAGACATCACACACCCCTTCCGCAAAGCTACATTCACTGAGAACCAATCACTTTCCTCTCTTCCTACATGTACACACGCCTTACATCCTCGATAAAAACTTTTCACTGCTTCTAACAACTTGCCTCTCACATCATATATTCTTAGTTCCTTCCAAAGAGCATCTCTATCAACTCTATCATATGCCTTCTCCAGATCCATAAATGCTACATACAAATCCATTTGCTTTTCTAAGTATTTCTCACATACATTCTTCAAAGCAAACACCTGATCCACACATCCTCTACCACTTCTGAAACCACACTGCTCTTCCCCAATCTGATGCTCTGTACATGCTTTCACCCTCTCAATCAATACCCTCCCATATAATTTACCAGGAATACTCAACACACTCATACCTCTGTAATTTGAGCACACACTCTTATCCCCTTTGCCTATGTACAATGGCACTATGCAAGCATTCCGCCAATCCTCAGGCACCTCACCATGAGTCATACATACATTACATAACCTTACCATCCAGTCAACAATACAGTCACCCCCTTTTTTAATAAATTCCACTGTAATACCATCCAAACCTGATGCCTTGCTGGCTTCCATCTTCCGCAAAGCTTTTACTACCTCTTCTCTGTTTACCAAATCATTTTCCCTAACCCTCTCACTTTGTACACCACCTCGACCAAAACACCCTATATCTGCCACTCTATCATCAAACACATTCAACAAACCTTCAAAATACTTACTCCATCTCTTTCTCACATCACCACTACTTGTTATCACCTCCCCATTTGCGCCCTTCGCTGGAGTTCCCATTTGCTCCCATGTCTTACGCACTTTATTTACCTCCTTCCAGAACATCTTTTTATTCTCCCTAAAAATTAATGATACTCTCTCACCCCAACTCTCATTTGCCCTCTTTTTCACCTCTTGCACCTTTCTCTTTCGGTGTTAAAAAGTATGCTGATGCACTGTGGGAGGTTGTGAAGGAACGAGGAATAACTGTCAATCTCCGCCACAACCTTATTGAGGTAAAACCAGAATCTAAAGAAGCAGTGTTCCAGAATTTAGACAAACCAGAAGAACTTAAAACTATTAAGCACTGGCTCAGCTTGAAAATGTGCAACTCAATCCTAGTGGTGAACAGCATGACACTCCCCAGTTCACCAACCTGACACTCACCTTCACTGTCCATGAGATCAGTTTGGAACTGAAGAAGGCCTGTGGAAAACTGCACCAGCCTCTAATGAAAGTTGCTTCTCTGTCTGATAGCATTAAGCTCACACAGCGAACATTTCATCTGACTGCATCCATTGTTCTTGGAGGAATGTTGATTCAGTGACAATGTGCACGGAGAGGACAAGAGGAAGGAAGCTACGAACAGCTACGGAGACCGAGGATACAAGAGATGGACGAGACCCAAGAGACTCGTCTCAGCACAGGAAATAGCTGATCTACTTGTGCATGCCCCTACAGAATTAAGAACCATCGCAACACAAACCTCGCCAGGTGGTAGAGTGACCCGCAGTGTATCGAGACAGACTTCCCCAGATCTTTTTTAAGGGGAAGTAAATGTTTATAATTGTGTTACTGGAGTGATAGTTTTCATACATGGTGCTCTGCCAAGAAAATAGTGAAACTGGAAAAGAATGTAGCTTAGATATTGAAGCTTATTCTTTCATTGAAATGTGAACAAATGGAGCATTTTTTTCAAAGTGATAGAGATGGAAAGCAAAAAGGTGTTTTCCTGAATGTACTGGAAAACTTGAGGTCCAGATAAACTTTTGGTCTGTCAAGACTTTATTATGGCAGATGACCAACTACCTACCCTCATGTATCCAAGATATGGTGTACTTTTGTGTAGTGAAGACAATTGAGAAACATCATAAGCCAATATTCCAGATTCATGATAAGAGAAGGAGTGGACCAGGCATTATGATACAGTGGTTAAATTGATGAAAACCACTATTGACGTTTGTGTAAATAAATTATACATTTCCCTTTTCCATAGCCGGAGGTTGAACTAGTATGTGACATTCATTTTTCATTTCATTTCCAGCTAGAAGTTTCAGTTTTCTAAATTATTTCTTACATTTATCATATATATATATATATATATATTTTGGTTTTGTCGCTGTCTCCCGCGTTTGCGAGGTAGCTCAAGGAAACAGACGAAAGAAATGGCACAACCTACCCCCAATACACATGTATATACATACGTCCACACACGCAAATATACATACCTACACAGCTTTCCATGGTTTACCCCAGACGCTTCACATGCCTTGATTCAATCCACTGACAGCACGTAAACCCCGGTATACCACATTGATCCAATTCACTCTATTCCTTGCCCTCCTGCATGTTTAGGCCCCGATCACACAAAATCTTTTTCACTCCATCTTTCCACCTCCAATTTGGTCTCCCACTTCTCCTCGTTCCCTCCACCTCCGACACATATATCCTCTTGGTCAATCTTTCCTCACTCATTCTCTCCATGTGACCAAACCATTTCAAAACACCCTCTTCTGCTCTCTCAACCACGCTCTTTTTATTTCCACACACCTCTCTTACTACTTACTCGATCAAACAACCTCACACCACACATTGTCCTCAAACATCTCATTTCCAGCACATCCATCCTCATACGCACAACTTTTATCCATAGCCCACGCCTCGCAACCATACAACATTGTTGGAACCACTATTCCTTCAAACATACCCATTTTTGCTTTCCGAGATAATGTTCTCGACTTCCACACATTCTTCAAGGCTCCCAGGATTTTCGCCCGCTCCCTCACCCTATGATCCACTTCCGCTTCCATGGTTCCATCCGCTGCCAGATCCACTCCCAGATATCTAAAACACTTTACTTCCTCCAGTTTTTCTCCATTCAAACTTACCTCCCAATTGACTTGACCCTCAACCCTACTGTACCTAATAACCTTGCTCTTACTCACATTTACTCTTAACTTTCTTCTTTCACACACTTTACCAAACTCAGTCACCAGCTTCTGCAGTTTCTCACATGAATCAGCCACCAGCGCTGTATCATCAGCGAACAACAACTGACTCACTTCCCAAGCTCTCTCATCCCCAACAGACTTCATACTTGCCCCTCTTTCCAAAACTCTTGCATTCACCTCTCTAACAACCCCATCCATAAACAAATTAAACAACCATGGAGACATCACACACCCCTGCCGCAAACCTACATTCACTGAGAACCAATCACTTTCCTCTCTTCCTACACGTACACATGCCTTACATCCTCGATAAAAACTTTTCACTGCTTCTAACAACTTGCCTCCCACACCATATATTCTTAATACCTTCCACAGAGCATCTCTATCAACTCTATCATATGCCTTCTCCAGATCCATAAATGCTACATACAAATCCATTTGCTTTTCTAAGTATTTCTCACATACATTCTTCAAAGCAAACATATATATATATATATATTTTTTTAAAAAAAAAAAAAAAAAAAAAAAAAAAATATATATATATATATATGTTTGCTTTGAAGAATGTATGTGAGAAATACTTAGAAAAGCAGGAGGGTGAAAGGAGGGCAAGAAATAGAGTGAATTGGAGTCATGTGGTATACAGGGGTTGACGTGCTGTCAGTGGATTGAAGCAAGGCATGTGAAGCGTCTGGGGTAAACCATGGAAAGCTGTGTAGGTATGTATATTTGCGTGTCTGGACGTGTGTATGTACATGTGTATGGGGGGGGGGTTGGGCCATTTCTTTCGTCTGTTTCCTTGCGCTACCTCGCAAACGCGGGAGACAGCGACAAAGTAAAAAAAAAAAAAAAAAAAAAAAAAAAAAAAAAAAAAAACAGAGAAGAGGTAGTGAAAGCTTTGCGGAAGATGAAAGCCGGCAAGGCAGCAGGTTTGGATGGTATTGCAGTGGAATTTATTAAAAAAGGGGGTGACTGTATTGTTGACTGGTTGGTAAGGTTATTTAATGTATGTATGACTCATGGTGAGGTGCCTGAGGATTGGCGGAATGCGTGCATAGTGCCATTGTACAAAGGCAAAGGGGATAAGAGTGAGTGCTCAAATTACAGAGGTATAAGTTTGTTGAGTATTCCTGGTAAATTATATGGGAGGGTATTGATTGAGAGGGTGAAGGCATGTACAGAGCATCAGATTGGGGAAGAGCAGTGTGGTTTCAGAAGTGGTAGAGGATGTGTGGATCAGGTGTTTGCTTTGAAGAATGTATGTGAGAAATACTTAGAAAAGCAAATGGATTTGTATGTAGCATTTATGGATCTGGAGAAGGCATATGATAGAGTTGATAGAGATGCTCTGTGGAAGGTATTAAGAATATATGGTGTGGGAGGAAAGTTGCTAGAAGCAGTGAAAAGTTTTTATCGAGGATGTAAGGCATGTGTACGTGTAGGAAGAGAGGAAAGTGATTGGTTCTCAGTGAATGTAGGTTTGCGGCAGGGGTGTGTGATGTCTCCATGGTTGTTTAATTTGTTTATGGATGGGGTTGTTAGGGAGGTAAATGCAAGAGTTTTGGAAAGAGGGGCAAGTATGAAGTCTGTTGGGGATGAGAGAGCTTGGGAAGTGAGTCAGTTGTTGTTCGCTGATGATACAGCGCTGGTGGCGGATTCATGTGAGAAACTGCAGAAGCTGGTGACTGAGTTTGGTAAAGTGTGTGGAAGAAGAAAGTTAAGAGTAAATGTGAATAAGAGCAAGGTTATTAGGTACAGTAGGGTTGAGGGTCAAGTCAATTGGGAGGTGAGTTTGAATGGAGAAAAACTGGAGGAAGTGAAGTGTTTTAGATATCTGGGAGTGGATCTGGCAGCGGATGGAACCATGGAAGCAGAAGTGGATCATAGGGTGGGGGAGGGGGCGAAAATTCTGGGGGCCTTGAAGAATGTGTGGAAGTCGAGAACATCATCTCGGAAAGCAAAAATGGGTATGTTTGAAGGAATAGTGGTTCCAACAATGTTGTATGGTTGCGAGGCGTGGGCTATTGATAGAGTTGTGCGCAGGAGGATCAATGTGCTGGAAATGAGATGTTTGAGGACAATGTGTGGTGTGAGGTGGTTTGATCGAGTGAGTAACGTAAGGGTAAGAGAGATGTGTGGAAATAAAAAGAGCGTGGTTGAGAGAGCAGAAGAGGGTGTTTTGAAGTGGTTTGGGCACATGGAGAGGATGAGTGAGGAAAGATTGACCAAGAGGATATATGTGTCGGAGGTGGAGGGAAAGAGGAGAAGAGGGAGACCAAATTGGAGGTGGAAAGATGGAGTGAAAAAGATTTTGTGTGATCGGGGCCTGAACATGCAGGAGGGTGAAAGGAGGGCAAGGAATAGAGTGAATTGGAGCGATGTGGTATACCGGGGTTGACGTGCTGTCAGTGGATTGAATCAAGGCATGTGATGCGTCTGGGGTAAACCATGGAAAGCTGTGTAGGTATGTATATTTGCGTGTGTGGACGTATGTATATACATGTGTATGGGGGGGGTTGGGCCATTTCTTTCGTCTGTTTCCTTGCGCTACCTCGCAAACGCGGGAGACAGCGACAAAGTATAAAAAAAAAAAAAAAAAAAAAAAAAAATATATTTTTTTTCTTTCAAACTATTCGCCATTTCCCGCATTAGCGAGGTAGCGTTAAGAACAGAGGACTGGGCCTTTGAGGGAATACCCTCACCTGGCCCAATTCTCTGTTCCTTCTTTTGGAAAATTAAAAAAAAACCGAGAGGGGAGGATTTCCAGCCCCCCGCTCCCTCCCCTTTTAGTCGCCTTCTACGACACGCAGGGAATACGTGGGAAGTACTCTTAATCCCCTATATATATATATATATATATATATATATATATATATATATATATATATATATATATATATATATATATATATATTCTTCTTTTTTTTTTTTGCTTTGTCGCTGTCTCCCGCGTTTGCGCGGTAGCGCAAGGAAACAGACGAAAGAAATGGCCCAACCCACCCTCATACACACATATATACATACGTCCACACACGCAAATATACATACCTACACAGCTTTCCATGGTTTACCCCAGACGCTTCACATACCCTGATTCAATCCACCGACAGCACGTCAACCCCGGTATACCACATCGATCCAATTCACTCTATTCCTTCCCCGCCTTTCACCCTCCTGCATGTTCAGGCCCCGATCATACAAAATCTTTTTCACTCCATCTTTCCACCTCCAATTTGGTCTCCCACTTCTCCTCGTTCCCTCCACCTCCGACACATATATCCTCTTGGTCAATCTTTCCTCACTCATTCTCTCCATGTGCCCAAACCATTTCAAAACACCCTCTTCTGCTCTCTCAACCATGCTCTTTTTATTTCCACACATCTCTCTTACCCTTACGTTACTTACTCGATCAAACCACCTCACCACACATTGTCCTCAAACATCTCATTTCCAGCACATCCATCCTCCTGCGCACAACTCTATCCATAGCCCACGCCTCGTAACCATACAACATTGTTGGAACCACTATTCCTTCAAACATACCCATTTTTGCTTTCCAAGATAATGTTCTCGACTTCCACACATTCTTCAAGGCTCCCAGGATTTTCGCCCCCTCCCCCACCCTATGATCCACTTCCGCTTCCATGGTTCCATCCGCTGCCAGATCCACTCCCAGATATCTAAAACACTTTACTTCCTCCAGTTTTTCTCCATTCAAACTTACCTCCCAATTGACTTGACCCTCAACCCTACTGTTCCTAATAACCTTGCTCTTATTCACATTTACTCTTAACTTTCTTCTTTCACACACTTTACCAAACTCAGTCACCAGCTTCTGCAGTTTCTCACATGAATCAGCCACCAGCGCTGTATCATCAGCGAACAACAACTGACTCACTTCCCAAGCTCTCTCATCCCCAACAGACTTCATACTTGCCCCTCTTTCCAAAACTCTTGCATTCACCTCCCTAACAACCCCATCCATAAACAAATTAAACAACCATGGAGACATCACACACCCCTGCCGCAAACCTACATTCACTGAGAACCAATCACTTTCCTCTCTTCCTACACGTACACATGCCTTACATCCTCGATAAAAACTTTTCACTGCTTCTAACAACTTGCCTCCCACACCATATATTCTTAATACCTTCCACAGAGCATCTCTATCAACTCTATCATATGCCTTCTCCAGATCCATAAATGCTACATACAAATCCATTTGCTTTTCTAAGTATTTCTCACATACATTCTTCAAAGCAAACACCTGATCCACACATCCTCTACCACTTCTGAAACCAAACTGCTCTTCCCCAGTCTGATGCTCTGTTCATGCCTTCACCCTCTCAATCAATACCCTCCCATATAATTTACCAGGAATACTCAACAAACTTATACCTCTGTAATTTGAGCACTCTTATCCCCTTTACCTTTGTACAATGGCACTATGCACGCATTCCGCCAATCCTCAGGCACCTCACCATGAGTCATACATACATTAAATAACCTTACCAACCAGTCAATAATACAGTCACCCCTTTTTTAATAAATTCCACTGCAATACCATCCAAACCTGCTGCCTTGCCGGCTTTCATCTTCCGCAAAGCTTTTACTACCTCTTCTCTGTTTACCAAATCATTTTCCCTAACCCTCTCACTTTGCACACCACCTCGACCAAAACACCCTATATCTGCCACTCTATCATCAAACACATTCAACAAACCTTCAAAATACTCACTCCATCTCCTTCTCACATCACCACTACTTGTTATCACCTCCCCATTTGCGCCCTTCACTGAAGTTCCCATTTGCTCCCTTGTCTTACGCACTTTATTTACCTCCTTCCAGAACATCTTTTTATTCTCCCTAAAATTTAATGATACTCTCTCACCCCAACTCTTCATATATATATATATATATATATATATATATATATATATATATATATATATATATATATATACATATATATACATATATATATATTTTTTTTTCATAATATTCGCTATTTCCCGCGATAGCGAGGTAGCGTTAAGAACAGAGGACTGGGCCTTTTTTGGAATATCCTCACCTGGCCCCCTCTGTTCCTTCTTTTGGAAAATTTAAAAAAGAGAGGGGAGGATTTCCAGCCCCCCGCTCCCTCCCCTTCTAGTCGCCTTCTACGACACGCAGGGAATACGTGGGAAGTATTCTTAATCCCCTATCCCCAGGGGATGTATATATATATATATATATATATATATATATATATATATATATATATATATATATATATATATATATATATATATAAAGGGGAAGAGTCGATTGGGAATGTCTTGGGAGCAAAGTTAGGGGTTAGTGAGAGGACAAGAGCAAGGGAAGGAGTAGCACTACTCCTGAAACAGGAGTGGTGGGAGTATGTCATAGAGTGTAAGAAAGTAAACTAGACTGATATGGGTTAAACTGAAAGTGGATGGAGAGAGATGGGTGATTATTGGTGCATATGCACCTGGGTATGAGAAGGAAGATCATGAGAGGCAAGTGTTTTGGGAGCAGCTGAGTGTGTTAGTAGTTCTTATGCACGAGACCGGTATACAGTGATGGGTGATTTGAATACAAAGGTAAGTAATGTGGCAAGTGAGGGTATAACTGGTGTATATGGGGCGTTCAGTGTTGTAAATGGTAATGGTGAAGATTTATGTGCTGAAAAAGACTGGTGATTGGGAATACCTGGTTTAAAAATAGAGATATACATAAGTATACGTATGTAAGTAAGAGAGATGGCCAGAGAGCGTCACTGGATTACGTGTTAATTGATAGGCAAGCGAAAGAGAGACTTTTGGATGTTACTGTGCTGAGAGGTGCAATTGGAGGGATGTCTGAGCATTATCTTGTGGAGGCAAAGATGAAGATTTGTAGAGGTTTTCTGAAAAAAAGAGAGAATGTTGAGGTGAAGAGAGTGGCGAGAGTAACTGAGCTTAGGAAGGAGACTTGTGTGAGGAAGGACCAGGAGAGACTGAGTACAGAATGGAAAAAGGTGAGAACAAAGGACGCAAAGGGAGTGGGGGAGGAATGGGATGTATTTCGGGAAGCAGTGATGGCTTGTGCAAAAGATAATTATTGGTGCATATGCACCTGGGCATGAGAAGAAGATCATGAGAGGCAAGTATTCTGGGAGGAGCTGAGTGAGTGTGTTAGTAGTTTTGATTCAAGAGACCGGGTTATAGTGATGGGTGATTTGAATGCAAAGGTGAGTAATGTGGCAGTTGAGGGGATAACTGGTGTACATGGGGTGTTCAGTGTTGTAAATGGAAATGGTGAAGACGTCGTAGATTCATGTGCTGAAAAGGGACTAGTGATTGGGAATACCTGGTTTAAAAAGAGAGATATACATAAGTATAGGTACGTAAGTAGGAGAAATGGCCAGAGCATTATTGGATTACGTGTTAATTGATAGGCACGCGAAAGAGAGACTTTTAGATGTTAATGTGCTGAGAGGTGTAACTAGAGGGACGTCTGATCATTATCTTGTCGAGGTGAAGGTGAATATTTGTAGAGGTTTTCACAAAAGAAGAGAGAATGTAGGGGTGAACAGTGGTGAGAGTAAGTGAGCTTGGGAAGGAGACTTGTGTTAGGAAGTACCAGGAGAGAATGAGTACAGAATGGAAAAAGGTGAGAAACAAAGGACGTAAGGGGAGTGGGGGAGGAATGGGATGTATTTAGTGAAGCACTGATGGCTTGCGCAAAAGATGTTTGTGGCATGAGAAGCGTGGGAGGTGGGCAGATTAGAAAGGGTTGTGAGTGGTGGGATGAAGAAGTAAGATTATTAGTGAAAGAGGAGAGAGAGGCATTTGGACGATTTTTTGCAGGGAAATAATGCAAATGAATGGGAGATGTATAAAAGAGGGAGGAGGTCAAGAGAAAGGTGCAAGAGGCGAAAAAGAGGGCAAATGAGTGTCGTGGTGAGAGAGTATCATTAAATTTTAAGGAGAATAAAAAGATGCTTTGGAAGGAGGTAAATAAAGTGCATAAGACAAGGGAACAAATGGGAACATGAGTGAAGGGGGCTAATGGGGAGGTGATAACAAGTAGTGGTGATGTGAGAAGGAGATGGAGTGAGTATTTTGAAGGTTTGTTGAATGTGTTTGATGATAGAGTGGCAGATATAGGGTGTCTTGGTCGAGGTGGTGTGCTACGTGAGAGGGTTAGGGGGAATGATTTGGTAAACAGAGAAGAGGTAGTAAAAGCTTTGCGGAAGATGAAAGATGGCAAGGCAGCGGGTTTGGATGGTATTGCAGTGGAGTTTATTGAAAAAGGGGGTGACTGTGTTGTTGACTGGTTGATAAGGTTATTTAATGTATGTATGACTCATGGTGAGGTGCCTCAGGACTGGAGGAATGCTTCATAGTGCCATTGTACAAAGGCAAAGAGGATAAGAGGAGTGCTCAAATTACAGAGGTATAAATTTGTTGAGTATTCCTGGGAAATTATATGGGAGGATATTGATTGAGAGTGTGAAGGAATGTACATAGGATCAGACTGGGGAAGAGCAGTGTGGTTTTAGAAGTGGTCGAGGATGTGTGGATCAGGTGTTTTGCTTTGAAGAATGTATGTGAGAAATACTTAGAAAAGCAAATGGATTTGTATGTAGCATTTATAGATTTTGAGAAGGCATATGATAGAATTGATAGAGATGCTCTGTGGAAGGTATTAGGAGTATATGGTGTGAAAGGTAAGGTGAAAAGTTTTTATAGAGGATGTAAGGATGTGTACGTGTAGGAAGAGAGGAAAGTGATTGGTTCCCAGTGAATGTTGGTTTGTGGCAGGGGTGCATGATGTCTCCATGGTTGTTTAATTTGTTCATGGATGGGGTTGTTAGGGAGGTGAATGCAAGAGTTTTGGAAAGAGGGGCAAGTATGCAGTTTGTTATGGATGAGAGAGCTTGGGAAGTGAGTCAGTTGTTGTTCGCTGATGATACAGCACTGGTGGGTGATTCGGGTGAGGAACTGCAGAAGCTGGTTACTGAGTTTGGTAAAGTGTGTGAAAGCAGAAAGCTGAGAGTAAATGTGAATAAGAGGAAGGTTATTACGTACAGTAAGGTTGAGGGACAAGTCAACTGGGAGGTAAGTTTGAATGGAGAAAAACTGGAGAAAGAAGTGTTTTAGATATCTGGGAGTGGATTTCGCAGCAGATGGAACCAAAGAAGCGGAAGCGAATCATAGGGTGGGGGAGGGGGCGAAAGTTCTGGGAGCATTGAAAAATTTGTGTCAGTGGAGAACATTATCTTGGAAAGCAAAAATGGGTATGTTTGAAGGTAAAGTGGTTCCAACAATGATATATGGTTGCGAGGCGTGAGCTATAGATTGTCTGGAGGAGGGTGGATGTGCTGGAAATGAGATGTTTGAGGACAATATGTGGTGTGAGGTGGTTTGATCGAGTAAGTAATGAAAGGCAAGTGAGATGTGTGGTAATAAAAAGAGTGTGATTGAGTGAGCAGAAGAGGGTGTTTTGAAATGGTTTGGTCAAAAGGAGAGAATGAGTGAGGAAAGATTGACAAAGAGGATATATGTGTCAGAGGTGGAGGGAACAAGAAGTGGGAGTTCAAATTGGAGGTGGAAAGATGGAGTGAAAAAGATTTTGAAGGATCTGGGCCTAAACATGCAGGAGGGTGAAAGGAGTGCAAGGAATAGAGTGAAATGGTTTGGTCACAAGGAGAGAATGAGTGAGGAAAGTTTGACAAAGAGGATATATGTATCAGAGGTGGAGGGAACGAGAAGTGGGAGACCAAATTGGAGGTGGAAAGATGGTGTGAAAAAGATTTTGAGTGATTGGGGCCTAAACATGCAGCAGGGTGAAGGACATGCAAGGAATTGAGCGAATTGGAACAATGTGGTATACCAGGGTCGACGTGCTGTCAATGGATTGAACCAGGGAATGTGAAGTGTCTGGAGTAAACCATGGAAAGTTTTGTGGGGCCCGGATGTGGAAAGGGAGCTGTGGTTTCTGTGCATCATACATGACAGCTAGAGACTGAGTGTGAACAAATGTGGCCTTTGTTGTCTTTTCCTAGTGCTACCTTGCGCACATGTGGGGGAGGGGGGTTTTCATTTCATGTGTGGCAGGGTGGCGACAGGAATGAATAAGGGCAGACAGTATGAATTATGTACACGTGTATATATGTATATGTCTGTGTCTGTAGCTGTCATGTGTAATGCACCGAAACCACAGCTCCCTTTCCATATCCAGACCCCAAAACACTTTCCATGGTTTACCCCAGACACTTCACATGCCCTGGTTCAATTCATTCACAGCACGTCAACCCCGGTATACCACATTGTTCCAATTAACTCTATACCTTGCATGCCTTTCACCCTCCTGTATGTTCAGGCCACGATCACTCAAAATCATTTTCACTCCAACCTTCCCCCTCAAATTTGGTCACCCACTTCTCCTCGTTCCCTCTACCTCTGACACATATATCCCCTTTGTCAATCTTTTCTCACTCATTCTCTCCATGTGACCAAACCATTTCAATATACCCTCTTCTGCTCTCTCAACCACACTCTTTTTTATTACCACACATCTCTCTTACCCTTTCATTACTTATTCAATCAAACCACCTCACACCAGACATTGTCCTCAAACATCTCATTTCCAACACACCCACCCTCCTCTGCACAACCATATATATAGCCCACGGCTCGCAACCATATAACATAATTGGAATGACTATTCCTTCGGACATACCCATTTTTGCTCTCTGCAATAACGTTCTCGCCTTCCACACGTTCTTCATTGCTCCCAACCTTCGCCATCTCCTCAACCCTGTGACTCAATTCTGCTTCTATGGTTCCATCCACTGCTAAATCCACTCCCAGATATCTAAAACACTTCACTTCCTCCAGGTTTTGTACATTCAAAATCACCTCCTGATTAACTTGTCCCCCAACCCGGCTGAACCTAATAACCTTGCTCTTATTCACATTTACTCTCAACTTTCTTCTTCCACACACTTTACGAAACTCAGTCAACAACTTCTGCAGTTTCTCCTCCGAATCATCCACCAGCGCTGTGTCATCAGCGAACAACAAATGACTCAATTCCCAAGCTCTCTCATCCACGACACATGGCATACTTACCCCTCTCTACAAAACTCTTGAATTCACCTCCCTAACCACCCCATCCATAAACAAATTAAACAACTATGGAGACATCACACATCCCTTCTGCAAACCAACATTCCCTGGGAACCAATCACTTTCCTCTCTTCCTACTTGTACACATGGCTTACATCCTTGAAAAAACCTTTCACTGCTTTTAGAAACTTACCTCCTATCCCATATACTCTTAAAAGCTTCCCCAAAGCATTTCTATGAACCCTATCATATGCTTTCTCCAAATTCATAAATGCTACATAGAAATCCATCTGTCTTTCAAAGTATTTCTCACGTACATTCTTCAAAAAAACACCTGATCCACACATCCTCTACCACTTCTGAAACCACACTGCTCCTCCCTAATCAGATGCTCTATACATGCCTTTACCCTCTCACTTAATACCCTTCCATATAATTTCCCCAGAATACTCAACAAACTTATACCTCTGTAATTTGAACACTCACATTTATCCCCTTTGCACAATGGTACTATACATGCATTCTGCCAATCCTCAGGCACTTCACCATGATCCAATACATACACTGAATATCCTTACCAACCAATCAACAACAGTCACCCCTTGTTTGGTAATTTCCACTGCAATACCATCCAAAACCACCACCTTGCCAGCTTTCATCTTCTTCAAAGCTTTTGTTACCACTGCTCTCTTCACCAAATCATTCTCCCTGACCCTCCCACTTCATACACCAACCAGACCAAAACACCATATATCAGACACTCTATCATGAACAAACTTTCAAAATACTCACTTCATCTCCTTGTCACTCCATCACTATCTGTTATCACTTCCCCACTTGCTCCCTTCACCGATCTTTCCATTTGTTCTCTTGTGTTACGCACTTTATTTACCTCGTTCTAAAACATTTTTATTCTCCCTAAAATCTAATGATACTTTCTCACCCCAACTCTCAATTGCCCTCTTTTTCACCTTTCTCTTGAACTCCTGCAACTTTCTTTTTATACATCTCACACTCAATTGCACTACTTCCCAGCAAGAATTGTCCAAATGCCTCTATCTTCTCATTCACTAACATTCTAACATCTTCATCCCACCACAAGTCTCCTTTCCAAGCTCACTTACTCTGACCACTCTCATTTCCCTAACATCCTCTCTTCTTTCCTGAAAACCTCTACAAATCTTCACCTTTGTCTCCAGAAGATAGTGATCAGACATCCCTCCAGCTGCCCCTCTTAGTACATTATATATTATTCCTATCATCATTTTCATTATACAAGTGGATGGTTCTTATCTTTGTCTGTTTCCTGGCTCTACTTCGCTGATGCAGGATAAGGCAATCAAGTTTAATATCATTATTATCACTGCACTTAATCGGTTTCCCGCGCCAGCAAGGTAGTGCCAGGAAACAGACAAAGAACGGCTTATCCACTCAATATACACATACCATAAACGACCATACATGCACATATACATATCAACATATACATGCATATACATACACAGACATATACATACATAGACATGTACATATTCATACTCACTTGACTTCATCCACTCCTGTCGTCACTCCCCACACAGGAAATAGCATCCCCCCCTTCCCTTCAGCGAGGTAGTGCCAGAAAAAGAAAAAAAAGCCACATTCGTTCACACTCAGTCTCCAGCTGTCATGTGTAATGCACCAACACCACATACGTGAGATGATAAAAGGGCATTACTTGACTACTTGTTAACTGATAGGCAGGTAAGAGACTTTTAGATGTTAATGTGCTGAGAGAGGCAACTGGTGAGATGTCTGACCATTATCTTGTAGAGGACAAGGTGAAGATCTGTAGAGGTTTTCAAAAAAGAAGAAAAAAAGTTGTGCAGAAGAGTGATGACAATAAGTGAGCTTGGAAAGGAGACTTGTGTGATGAAGTACCAGGAGAGGGAGAGTACAATAGCTAAAGGCGAGATAAAACGACTTGAGGGGAGTGGGTAGAGTGGGATGTATCTAAGGAAGCAGTGATGGCATGTGCAAAAGATGCATGTGGCATGAGAAAGGTGGGAGGTAGGCATATTAGAAAGGGTAGTGAGTGGTGGAATGAAGAAGTAAAGCTGTTAGTGAAAGAGAAAAGTCAGGCTTTTGGACAATACTTACAAGGAGGGAGTACAAATAACTAGGAGATTTTTTTTTTTTTTTTTTTTTATACTTTGTCGCTGTCTCCCGCATTTGCGAGGTAGCGCAAGGAAACAGACGAAAGAAATGGCCCAACCCCCCCCATACACATGTACATACACACGTCCACACACGCAAATATACATACCTACACAGCTTTCCATGGTTTACCCCGGACGCTTCACATGCCTTGATTCAATCCACTGACAGCACGTCAACCCCTGTATACCACATCGCTCCAATTCACTCTATTCCTTGCCCTCCTTTCACCCTCCTGCATGTTCAGGCCCCGATCACACAAAATCCTTTTCACTCCATCTTTCCACCTCCAATTTGGTCTCCCTCTTCTCCTCGTTCCCTCCACCTCCGACACATATATCCTCTTGGTCAATCTTTCCTCACTCATTCTCTCCATGTGCCCAAACCATTTCAAAACACCCTCTTCTGCTCTCTCAACCACGCTCTTTTTATTTCCACACATCTCTCTTACCCTTACGTTACTTACTCGATCAAACCACCTCACACCACACATTGTCCTCAAACATCTCATTTCCAGCACATCCATCCTCCTGCGCACAACTCTATCCATAGCCCACGCCTCGCAACCATACAACATTGTTGGAACTACTATTCCTTCAAACATACCCATTTTTGCTTTCCGGGATAATGTTCTCGACTTCCACACATTTTTCAAGGCTCCCAAAATTTTCGCCCCCTCCCCCACCCTATGATCCACTTCCGCTTCCATGGTTCCATCCGCTGACAGATCCACTCCCAGATATCTAAAACACTTCACTTCCTCCAGTTTTTCTCCATTCAAACTCACCTCCCAATTGACTTGACCCTCAACCCTACTGTACCTAATAACCTTGCTCTTATTCACATTTACTCTTAACTTTCTTCTTCCACACACTTTACCAAACTCCGTCACCAGCTTCTGCAGTTTCTCACATGAATCCGCCACCAGCGCTGTATCATCAGCGAACAACAACTGACTCACTTCCCAAGCTCTCTCATCCCCAACAGACTTCATACTTGCCCCTCTTTCCAAGACTCTTGCATTTACCTCCCTAACAACCCCATCCATAAACAAATTAAACAACCATGGAGACATCACACACCCCTGCCGCAAACCTACATTCACTGAGAACCAATCACTTTCCTCTCTTCCTACACGTACACATGCCTTACATCCTCGATAAAAACTTTTCACTGCTTCTAACAACTTGCCTCCCACACCATATATTCTTAATACCTTCCACAGAGCATCTCTATCAACTCTATCATATGCCTTCTCCAGATCCATAAATGCTACATACAAATCCATTTGCTTTTCTAAGTATTTCTCACATACATTCTTCAAAGCAAACACCTGATCCACACAACCTCTACCACTTCTGAAACCACACTGCTCTTCCCCAATCTGATGCTCTGTACATGCCTTCACCCTCTCAATCAATACCTTCCCATATAATTTACCAGGAATACTCAACAAACTTATACCTCTGTAATTTGAGCACTCACTCTTATCCCCTTTGCCTTTGTACAATGGCACTATGCACGCAGTCCGCCAATTGTCAGGCACCTCACCATGAGTCATACATACATTAAATAACCTTACCAACCAGTCAACAATACAGTCACCCCCTTTTTTAATAAATTCCACTGCAATACCATCCAAACCTGCTGCCTTGCCGGCTTTCATCTTCCGCAAAGCTTTTACTACCTCTTCTCTGTTTACCAAATCATTTTCCCTAACCCTCTCACTTTGCACACCACCTCGACCAAAACACCCTATATCTGCCACTCTGTCATCAGACACATTCAACAAACCTTCAAAATACTCATTCCATCTCCTCACATCACCACTACTTATCACCTCCCCATTTACGCCCTTCACTGAAGTTCCCATTTGCTCCCTTGTTTTACGCACCCTATTTACCTCCTTCCAGAACATCTTTTTATTCTCCCTAAAATTTACTGATAGTCTCTCACCCCAACTCTCATTTGCCCTTTTTTTCACCTCTTGCACCTTTCTCTTGACCTCCTGTCTCTTTCTTTTATACTTCTCCCACTCAATTGCATTTTTTCCCTGCAAAAATCGTCCAAATGCCTCTCTCTTCTCTTTCACTAATACTCTTACTTCTTCATCCCACCACTCACTACCCTTTCTAAACAGCCCACCTCCCATTCTTCTCATGCCACAAGCATCTTTTGCGCAATCCATCACTGATTCCCTAAATACATCCCATTCCTCCCCCACTCCCCTTACTTCCATTGTTCTCACCTTTTTCCATTCTGTACACAGTCTCTCCTGATACTTCTTCACACAGGTCTCCTTCCCAAGCTCACTTACTCTCACCACCTTCTTCACCCCAACATTCACTCTTCTTTTCTGAAAACCCATACAAATCTTCACCTTAGCCTCCACAAGATAATGATCAGACATCCCTCCAGTTGCACCTCTCAGCACATTGACATCCAAAAGTCTCTCTTTCGCACGCCTGTCAATTAACACGTAATCCAATAACGCTCTCTGGCCATCTCTCCTACTTACATAAGTATACTTATGTATATCTCGCTTTTTAAACCAGGTATTCCCAATCATCAGTCCTTTTTCAGCACATAAATCTACAAGCTCTTCACCATTTCCATTTACAACACTGAACACCCCATGCATACCAATTATTCCCTCAACTGCCACATTACTCACCTTTGCATTCAAATCACCCATCACTATAACCCGGTCTCGTGCATCAAAACCGCTAACACACTCATTTAGCTGCTCCCAAAACACTTGCCTCTCATGATCTTTCTTCTCATGCCCAGGTGCATATGCACCAATAATCACCCACCTCTCTCCATCAACTTTCAATTTTACCCATATTAATCGAGAATTTACTTTCTTACATTCTATCACATACTCCCACAACTCCTGTTTCAGGAGTATTGCTACTCCTTCCCTTGCTCTTGTCCTCTCACTAACCCCTGACTTCACTCCCCAAAAAAAATGCAGGAGGTCAAGAGGAAGGTGCAAGGTTTCAAAAAGAGGGCAAATGAGAGGTGGAGTAAGAGAGTATTATTTAACTTTGGGGAGAAAAAGATGTTTGGAAGAAGGTAAATAATGTGTATAGAAGAACAAATGGGAATAATGGTGAAGGGTGCAAGTGGGGAAATGATAACAGATAGTGATGAAGTGAGATGGAGAAGGAGTGAGTATTTTGAAGGTTCAATGAATGTATTTGATGATAAAGGGTGTTTTGGTCAGGGTGATGTGTGCAGAGAGAGTCAGGGAGAACGGCTTAGTCAAGTGCGAAGAGATAGTGAAAGCTTGGTGGAAGATGAAATCTGGCAAGGCGGCAGGTTTGGAATGTATTGCAGCTGAATTTATTACGAAAGGGGGTGACTGTGTTATTGATTGGTTGGTTGGTATGGATACTTAATGTATATAAGGAGCATTGCAAAGTGCCTGAGGATTGACAGAATGCATCAATAGTGACATGGTACAAAGGTAAAGAGGGTGAAGGTGAATGTTCAAACTACAGAGGTATAAGTTTGATGAGTATTCCTGGGAAATTGTACAGGAGGGAATTGATTGAGAGGGTGAAGGCATGTACAAAGCATCAGATTGGGAAGGGGCAGTATGTTTTCATTAGTGGTCAAGAATGTGTGGATCAGGTGTTTGCTTTGAAGAATGTTGTGTGAAATACTTAGAAAAACAGATGGGTATGTATGTAGCACTTATGGATCTGGAGAAGGCATATGATAGGACTGATAGAGGAGCTTTGTGAAAGGTCTTAAGAGTATATGGTTTGGGAGATAAGCTACTAGAAGCAGTTTAAAGTTTTTATCAAGGATGTAAGGCATGTGTATGAATGGCAAGAGAAGAGAGTGATTGGTTCCAAGTGAAGGTCGGTCCATGGCAGGGGTGTGGGATATCCCTGATGTTGTTTAATTGTTTATTGGATGGGGTGGTTAGGGAGGCAAATGGAAGAATTTTGGAGAGAGGGATGAGTATGCAGTCTGTTGGGGATAACAGGGCCAGGGAAGTGAATCAGTTGTTGTTCATCGATGATACAGCACTGGTGGCTGATATGAGTGAGAAACTGCAGAAGTTGGTGACTAAGTTTGGAAAAGTGTGTGAAAGGAGAAAGTTGAGAGGAAATGTGAATAAGAGCAAGGTTATTAGGTTCAGTAGGGTTGAGGGTCAAACTAGTTGGGATGAAAGTTTGGATAGAATAAAAATTTGGAGGAAGAAGTGTGTTAGATATCTGGGAGTGGACTTAGCAGTGAATGGAACCAAAGAAACAGAAGTGGGTCACAGGGTTGGAGAGGGGGCAAAGGTTCTGGGAGCAATGAAGAATGTGTGAAAGGGTAGAATGTTATCTCGGAGAGCAAACTTGGATATGTTTGAAGGAATGGTAGTTCCAACAATATTATATGAGTGCAAGGCATGGGGTAGCGTGGAGGAGGGTGGATGTGTTGGAAATGAGATGTTCGAGGACAATATGTGGTGCGAGGTAGTTTGATCAAGTAAGTAATGAAAGAATAAGAGATACGTGTGGAAATAAAAAGTGTGTGATTGAGAGAGCAGAAGAGGGTGTGTTGAAATAGTTTGGACAAATGAAGAGAATGAGTTGAAAAAGAGGATATATATATGTCAGAGGTGGAGGGAACAAGGAGAAGCAGAAGACCAAATTGGTGGTGGAAGGATGGAGTGAAAGAGATTTTGAGAGATTGGGGCCTGAACATATAGGAGGGTGAGAGGCGGGCAAGGAATAGAGTGAACTGGAATAATGTGGCATACTGGGGTCAACGTGCTGTCAATGGAATGAGCTAGGGCATGTGAAACTTCTGGAGTAAAGCATGGAAAGGTCTGTGGGGCCTGGATATGGATAGGGAGCTGTGTTTATGGTGCATCACACATGACAGCTAAAGACTGAGTGTAAATGATTCTTTTTTTTTTGTCAGTTTTCCTAGAGCTAGGGCACTGAAGCAAGGGGTAGCGTTGCTGTTTCCTGTGGGGTGGGGTGGTGCCAAAAATGGATGATGGCAAGTAAGTATGAATATGTACATGTGTATATATATATGTCTGTGTATGTATATGTATATGTTGATATATATTTGTATGTGTTTGATGATAGAGTGGCAGATATAGGGTGTCTTGGTCGAGGTGGTGTGCAAAGTGAGACGGTTGGAGAAAATTATTTGGTTAACAGAGAAGAGGTAGTAAAAGCTTTGTGGAAGATGAAAGCTGGCAAGGCAGCAGGTTTGGATGGTACTGCAGTGGAATTTATTAAAAAAGGGGGTGACTGTACTGTTCACTGGTTGGTAAGGTTATTTAATGTATGTATGACTCATGGTGAGGTGCCTGACGATTGGCGGAATGCGTGCATAGTGCCACTGAACAAAGGCAAAGGGGATAAGAGTGAGTGCTCAAATTACAGAGGTATAAGTTTGTTGAGTATTCCTGGTAAATTATATGGGAGGGTATTGATTGAGAGGGTGAAGGCATGTACAGAGCATCAGATTGGGGAAGAGCAGTGTGGTTTCAGAAGTGGTACAGGATGTGTGGATCAGGTGTTTGCTTTGAAGAATGTATGTGAGAAATACTTAGAAAAGCAAATGGATTTGTATGTAGCATTTATGGATCTGGAGAAGGCATATGATAGAGTTGATAGAGATGCTCTGTGGAAGGTATTAAGAATGTATGGTGTGGGAGGCAAGTTGTTAGAAGCAGTGAAAAGTTTTTATCGAGGATGTAAGGCATGTGTACATGTAGGAAGAGAGGAAAGTGATTGGTTCTCAGTGAATGTAGGTCTGCGGCAGGGGTGTGTGATGTCTCCATGGTTGTTTAATTTGTTTATGGATGGGGTTGTTAGGGAGGTGAATGCAAGAGTTTTGGAAAGAGGGGCAAGTATGAAGTCTGTTGGGGATGAGAGAGCTTGGGAAGTGAGTCAGTTGTTGTTCGCTGATGATACATCGCTGGTGGCTGATTCATGTGAGAAACTGCAGAAGCTGGTGACTGAGTTTGGTAAAGTGTGTGAAAGAAGAAAGTTACGAGTAAATGTGAATAAGAGCAAGGTTATTAGGTACAGTAGGGTTGAGGGTCAAGTCAACTGGGAGGTAAGTTTGAATGGAGAAAAACTGGAGGAAGTAAAGTGTTTTAGATATCTCGGAGTGGATCTGGCAGCGGATGGAACCATGGAAGCGGAAGTGGATCATAGGGTGGGGGAGGGGGCAAAAATTCTGGGAGCCTTGAAGAATGTGTGGAAATCGAGAACATTATCTCGGAAAGCAAAAATGGCTATGTTTGCAGGAATAGTGGTTCCAACAATGTTGTATGGTTGCGAGGCGTGGGCTATGGATAGAGTTGTGCGCAGGAGGATGGATGTGCTGGAAATGAGATGTTTGAGGACAATGTGTGGTGTGAGATGGTTTGATCGAGTAAGTAACGTAAGGGTAAGAGAGATGTGTGGAAATAAAAAGATCGTGGTTGAGAGAGCAGAAGAGGGTGTTTTGAAATGGTTTGGGCACATGGAGAGAATGAATGAGGAAAGATTGACCAAGAGGATATATGTGTCGGAGGTGGAGGGAACGAGGAGAAGTGGGAGACCAAATTGGAGGTGGAAAGATGGAGTGAAAAAGATTTTGTGTGATCGGGGCCTGAACATGCAGGAGGGTGAAAGGAGGGCAAGGAATAGAGTGAATTGGATCGATGTGGTATACCGGGGTTGACGTGCTGTCAGTGGGTTGAATCAGGGCATGTGAAGCATCTAGGGTAAACCATGGAAAGCTGTGTAGGTATGTATATTTGCGTGTGTGGACGTATGTATATACATGTGTATGGGGGTGGGTTGGGCCATTTCTTTCGTCTGTTTCCTTGCGCTACCTCGCAAACGCGGGAGACAGCGACAAAGCAAAAAAAAAATATATATATATATATATATTTTTTTTTTTTTTTTTTTACTTTGTCGCTGTCTCCCGCGTTTGCGAGGTATATATATATATATATATATATATATATATATATATATATATATATATATATATATATATGGGAACTTCAGTGAAGGGCGTAAATGGGGAGGTGATAACAAGTAGTGGTGATGTGAGAAGGAGATGGAATGAGTATTTTGAAGGTTTGTTGAATGTGTCTGATGACAGAGTGGCAGATATAGGGTGTTTTGGTCGAGGTGGTGTGCAAAGTGAGAGGGTTAGGGAAAATGATTTGGTAAACAGAGAAGAGGTAGTAAAAGCTTTGCGGAAGATGAAAGCCGGCAAGGCAGCAGGTTTGGATGGTATTGCAGTGGAATTTATTAAAAAAGGGGGTGACTGTATTGTTGACTGGTTGGTAAGGTTATTTAATGTATGTATGACTCATGGTGAGGTGCCTGAGGATTGGCGGAATGCGTGCATAGTGCCATTGTATAAAGGCAAAGGGGATAAGAGTGAGTGCTCAAATTACAGAGGTATAAGTTTGTTGAGTATTCCTGGTAAATTATATGGGAGGGTATTGATTGAGAGGGTGAAGGCATGTACAGAGCATCAGATTGGGGAAGAGCAGTGCGGTTTCAGAAGTGGTAGAGGATGTGTGGATCAGGTGTTTGCTTTGAAGAATGTATGTGAGAAATACTTAGAAAAGCAAATGGATTTGTATGTAGCATTTATGGATCTGGAGAAGGCATATGATAGAGTTGATAGAGATGCTCTGTGGAAGGTATTAAGAATATATGGTGTGGGAGGCAAGTTGTTAGAAGCAGTGAAAAGTTTTTATCAAGGATGTAAGGCATGTGTACGTGTAGGAAGAGAGGAAAGTGATTGGTTCTCAGTGAATGTAGGTTTGCGGCAGGGGTGTGTGATGTCTCCATGGTTGTTTAATTTGTTTATGGATGGGGTTGTTAGGGAGGTAAATGCAAGAGTCCTGGAAAGAGGGGCAAGTATGAAGTCTGTTGGGGATGAGAGAGCTTGGGAAGTGAGTCAGTTGTTGTTCGCTGATGATACAGCGCTGGTGGCTGATTCATGTGAGAAACTGCAGAAGCTGGTGACTGAGTTTGGTAAAGTGTGTGGAAGAAGAAAGCTAAGAGTAAATGTGAATAAGAGCAAGGTTATTAGGTACAGTAGGGTTGAGGGTCAAGTCAATTGGGAGGTGAGTTTGAATGGAGAAAAACTGGAGGAAGTGAAGTGTTTTAGATATCTGGGAGTGGATCTGTCAGCGGATGGAACCATGGAAGCGGAAGTGGATCATAGGGTGGGGGAGGGGGCGAAAATTTTGGGAGCCTTGAAAAATGTGTGGAAGTCGAGAACATTATCTCGGAAAGCAAAAATGGGTATGTTTGAAGGAATAGTGGTTCCAACAATGTTGTATGGTTGCGAGGCGTGGGCTATGGATAGAGTTGTGCGCAGGAGGATGGACGTGCTGGAAATGAGATGTTTGAGGAAAATGTGTGGTGTGAGGTGGTTTGATCGAGTAAGTAACGTAAGGGTAAGAGAGATGTGTGGAAATAAAAAGAGCGTGGTTGAGAGAGCAGAAGAGGGTGTTTTGAAATGGTTTGGGCACATGGAGAGAATGAGTGAGGAAAGATTGACCAAGAGGATATATGTGTCGGAGGTGGAGGGAACGAGGAGAAGAGGGAGACCAAATTGGAGGTGGAAAGATGGAGTGAAAAAGATTTTGTGTGATCGGGGCCTGAACATGCAGGAGGGTGAAAGGAGGGCAAGGAATTGAGTGAATTGGAGCGATGTGGTATACAGGGGTTGACGTGCTGTCAGTGGATTGAGTCGGGGCATGTGAAGCGTCTGGGGTAAACCATGGAAAGCTGTGTAGGTATGTATATTTGCGTGTGTGGACGTGTGTATGTACATGTGTATGGGGGGGGGGTTGGGCCATTTCTTTCGTCTGTTTCCTTGCGCTACCTCGCAAACGCGGGAGACAGCGACAAAGTATAAAAAAAAAAAAAAAAAAAATATATATATATATATATATATATATATATATATATATATATATATATATATGTGTGTGTTATCCCTGGGGATAGGGGATTAAGAATACTTCCCACGTATTCCCTGCGTGTCGTAGAAGGCGACTAAAAGGGGAGGGAGTGGGGGGCTGGAAATCCTCCCCTCTCTTTTTTTTTTTTCCAAAAGAAGGAACAGAGGGGGCCAGGTGAGGATATTCCAAAAATGGCCCAGTCCTCTGTTCTTAACGCTACCTCGCTAACGTGGGAAATGGCGAATAGTTTAAAAGATATATATGTGTGTGTGTGTGTGTGTGTGTACATTGAGATGTATAGGTATGTACATTTGCGTGTATGGACGTGTGAGTGTATACATGTGTATGTGGGTTGGTTGGGCCATTCTTTCGTCTGTGTCCTTGCGCTACCTCGCTAATGCGGGAGACAGCGACAAAGCAAAATAAATAAATAAATATATTTGTATGTATATGTATGTGTATGGGTGTTTTACTGGAGACTGAGTGTGAACAAATGAGGCCTTTGTTGTCTTTTCCTAGCGCTACCCCACACACATGAGGGGGGAGGGGGATGGTATTCCATGTGTGGCGAGGTGGCGATGGGAATGAATAAAGGCAGACAGTGTGAATTGTGTGCATGGGTATATATGTATGTGTCTGTGTGTGTATATATATGTGTACATTGAGATGTATAGGTATGTATATTTGCGTGTGTGGACGTGTGTGTATATACATGTGTATGGGGGTGGGTTGGGCCATTTCTTTTATCTGTTTCCTTGCGCTACCTCGCAAACGCGGGAGACAGTGACAAAGCAAAATATAATAATAATAAAATAAATATATGTTATATGAGGGGATTGGCCGTTCTTTGTCTGTTTCCTGGTGCTACCTTGCTGACACAGGAAACGGTAATGAAGTAGAATAAATAGTAAAATAGTAAATAATCTAAAAAAAATATGAAATTGATACATATAGGATGTGGAAAAAAATACCAAAAAAAATGGTGTAATATAAAGAAGGAACATCTGTGCTACCATCCCAGGTCCTCCCTGTCAACTCAAAACTATCACACCAAGACAGAGGAAAGTATATTACTTTGGGGGATATTTTCTTCAGTAACATATGATAAAAGACATTTCTAAGGGATTCTTTTTTAATATTTATTGAGTGAGAGCCACTGCTTACAGGTTAATGTAATACTCAAGTCATCATAATCATTTTTGAGGATCAAAATATCTCTTTCTAGATGGAAAAACAGATACAAACTACCTGAGGTTTTGTCTGAAGAACAGAACATCTCCATCTCTATTGTGAGACTTGAGATCTCAGCAATTTTAGAATTCATCCCAGCCAGCTATTTCCTTTTTAAGAGCTTCATTTTGTATTTTAGTTCTCCTATGTGCATTGGCTTCTCCTTTTACCCTCAGGTTTTTCTTTGATATTTGCCGTTTCGCTCTTCTCTCCAAGTCTTTCTGTGTACGACGTTTAACATCTCTGGGAGCTATTGTGCTGGCAACTGTAGAAAAACTTTTCACACTACACATGTCACTCAGCGAGTCATCAATAAAGTCATCCAACAATGGTGGTTGCTCTCCAGTTTCTTCAGCCTTTTGCCGAAGTTCACGTGCTCTTGCAAGTTGCTTTATAAGAATCATCCTTGCCTCCTGATCTAAATCCTTGCCCTTTTTTCTGAAGCAGTTTTTACTTTCATTTTGTTTGGAATCCTCTCTTTTATTCTTTATTACTATATCTGAGCTGCTACTCTCTTGCCCATCTTCTAAAACTGGCTCTATGGACTGGTCCTCCATCCCTTCACAAAGGCTTGTAATACTGGTTTCTTCCTTCAAGTTTTGACATAAAGCTTCTATGTGGATTTTCATCTCTGTGATTTCCTCTTTATTATGTGTTGTTCCCTCTTCCTCATAATAATCACCCTCTTCACTATGTCCACTCTCATCCTCTCCAGTTTCTTCCTCCAAGTGCTGCCATACTTGGAACCTGTCATTAAATTCCAGAACTTCCTTATTGTATCCACTGGCAGCTATTTCTCTGTCAAGATGGTCCTCCCTCCTGTGGAGAAATAAGATAAATATTAACTAAAGCACATTATGCACAAAGAACATGAAAAACATGTCAGTTAAAGTTGAGAGAGAATAACACATTTAGAGATACTCAAAAGACATTATTCTACTGAAAATATTTTTGGTCTATGATAAATGCCTATGCATTATATAAGTTAGCCATCTGGATAAAGAAGTCAACATCAATGGAAATAAGAATCTACTTTCAATGGCTTGAACTAGGGCATGTGAAGCATCTGGGGCAAACCATGGAAAGTTTTGCGGGGCCTGGATGTGAAAACTGAGCTATGGTTTCAGTGCATTAAACATGACAGCTAGAGACTGAGTTTGAATCAATCTGGCCTTTGTTGTCTTTTCCTTGCACGAGAGAGAGAGAGAGAGAGAGAGAGAGAGAGAGAGAGAGAGAGAGAGAGAGAGAGAGAGAGAGAGAGAGAGAGAGAGAGAGAGAGAGAGAGAGACGGGGGGGGGGGGGGGGGGGGGCATTTTCATGTATGGTGATGTGAATGGACGAAGGCAGCAAGTATGGATATGTACATATGTATATATGCATGTGTCTTTGTATGTATATGTATGTATATGTTGAAATGTATAGGTATGTATAGGTGCATGTGAGGATGTGTATGTATATGCAGGTGTATGAGGGTGGCTTGGGCCATTCTTTTCATATGTGGCAGGGTGGCGATGTGAATGGACGAAGGCAGCAAGTATGGATATGTACATATGTATGTGTCTTTGTATATGTATGTATATGTTGAAATGTATAGGTATGTATATGTGCATGTGAGGATGTGTATGTATATGCATGTGTGTGTGGGTGGGTTGGGCCATTCTTTTCATGTGTGGCGGGGTGGCGATGTGAATGGACGAAGGCAGCAAGTATGGATATGTAAATATGTATATATGCATGTGTTTTTGTATGTATATGTATGTATACAATGAACTGTGTGGCGGGGTGGCGATGTGAATGGACGAAGACAGCAAGTATGGATATGTACATATCTATATATGCATGTGTCTTTGTATGTATACGTTGAAATGTATAGGTATGTATATGTGCATGTAAGGCTGTGTATGTATATGCATGTGTATGTGGGTGGTTTGGGCCATTCTTTTCATGTGTGGCGGCGTGGCGATGTGAATGGACGAAGGCAGCAAGTATGGATATGTACATGTGTATCTATGCATGTGTATTTGTATGTACATATATGTATACATTGAAATGTATAGGTATATATATGTGCATGTGAGGATGTGTATGTATATGCATGTGTATGTGGGTGGGTTGGGCCATTCTTTCGTCTGTTTCCTTGTGCTGCCTGGATAATGCGTGAGATGGCGACTAAGTATAATAGATAGATAAATAAATAAATAAATATTCATATTCATTTATTACACACTGTCGCTGTGGCAGGGTGGCGATGTGAATGGACGAAGGCAGCAGGTATAGATATGTACATATGTATATATGCATGTCTTTGTATTTTTTTTTTTTTTTTTTGCTTTGTCGGTCTCCCTGCGTTTGCGAGGTAGCGCAAGGAAACAGACGAAAGAAATGGCCCAACCCACCCCCATACACATGTATATACATACGTCCACACACGCAAATATACACACCTACACAGCTTTCCATGGTTTACCCCAGACGCTTCACATGCCCTGATTCAATCCACTGACAGCACGTCAACCCCGGTATACCACATCGATCCAATTCACTCTATTCCTTGCCCTCCTTTCACCCTCCTGCATGTTCAGGCTCCGATCACACAAAATCTTTTTCACTCAATCTTTCCACCTCCAATTTGGTCTCCCACTTCTCCTCGTTCCTTTCACCTCCGACACATATATCCTCTTGGTCAATCTTTCCTCACTCATTCTCTCCATGTGCCCAAACCATTTCAAAACACCCTCTTCTGCTCTCTCAACCATGCTCTTTTTATTTCCACACATCTCTCTTACCCTTACGTTACTTACTCGATCAAACCACCTCACACCACACATTGTCCTCAAACATCTCATTTCCAGCACATCCATCCTCCTGTGCACAACTCTATCCATAGCCCACGCCTCGCAAACCATACAACTTTGTTGGAACCACTATTCCTTCAAACATACCCATTTTTGCTTTCCGAGATAATGTTCTCGACTTCCACACATTCTTCAAGGCTCCCAGGATTTTTGCCACCTCCCCCACCCTATGATCCACTTCTACTTCCATGGTTCCATCCGCTGCCAGATCCACTCCCAAATATCTAAAACACTTTACTTCCTCCAGTTTTTCTCCATTCAAACTTACCTCCCAACTGACTTGAACCTCAACCCTACTGTACCTAATAACCTTGATCTTATTCACGTTTACTCTTAACTTTCTTCTTCCACACACTTTACCAAACTCAGTCACCAGCTTCTGCAGTTTCTCACATGAATCAGCCACCAGCGCTGTATCATCAGCGAACAACAACTGACTCACTTCCCAAGCTCTCTCATCCCCAACAGACTTCATACTTGCCCCTCTTTCCAAAACTCTTGCATTCACCTCCCTAACAACCCCATCCATAAACAAATTAAACAACCATGGAGACATCACACACCCCTGCCGCAAACCTACATTCACTGAGAACCAATCACTTTCCTCTCTTCCTACACGTACACATGCCTTACATCCTCGATACAAACTTTTCACTGCTTCTAACAACTTGCCTCCCACACCATATATTCTTAATACCTTCCACAGAGCATCTCTATCAACTCTATCATATGCCTTCTCCAGATCCATAAATGCTACATACAAATCCATTTGCTTTTCTAAGTATTTCCCACATACATTCTTCAAAGCAAACACCTGATCCACACATCCTCTACCACTTCTGAAACCACACTGCTCTTCCCCAATCTGATGCTCTGTACATGCCTTCACCCTCTCAATCAATACCCTCCCATATAATTTACCAGGAATACTCAACAAACTTATACATCTGTAATTTGAGCACTCACTCTTATCCCCTTTGCCTTTGTACAATGGCACTATGCACGCATTCCGCCAATCCTCAGGCACCTCACCATGAGTCATACATACATTAAATAACCTTACCAACCAGTCAACAATACAGTCACCCCCTTTTTTAATAAATTCCACTGCAATACCATCCAAACCTGCTGTCTTGCCGGCTTTCATCTTCCGCAAAGCTTTTACTACCTCTTCTCTGTTTACCAAATCATTTTCCCTAACCCTCTCACTTTGCACACCACCTCGACCAAAACACACCATATCTGCCACTCTATCATCAAACACATTCAACAAACCTTCAAAATACTCACTCCATCTCCTTCTCACATCACCACTACTTGTTATCACCTCCCCATTTGTGCCCTTCACTGAAGTTCCCATTTGCTCCCTTGTCTTACGCACTTTATTTACCTCCTTCCAGAACATCTTTTTATTCTCCCTTGTATGTATATGTATGTATACTTTGAAATGTATAGGTATGTAAATGTGCATGTGTGGATGTGTATCTATATGCTTGTGTATGTGGGTGGGTTGGGCCATTCTTTCGTCTGTTTCCTTGTGCTACCTGGCTAATGCGTGAGATGGCGACTAAATATAATAGACAAATAAATAAATAAATATCTATATTTATTTATTACACTTGTCACTGTCTCCCACGTTAGCGAGGTAGCACAAGGAAACAGACGAAAGAATGGCCCAACCCACCCATATAGACGTGCATATACATACACGTCCACACACGCACATATACATACCTATACATTTCAACATATACATATATATACATACATAAACATATACATATATATACATATAATTCATACTTGCTACCTTCATTCATTCCCGTCACGACCCCACCACACATGGAATGACAACCTCCCCCCCACATGCATGCAAGATAGCACTAGGAAAAGACAACAAAGGCCACATTCGTTCACACTCAGTCTCTAGCTGTCATGTATAATGCACTGAAACCACAGCTCCCTTTCCACATCCAAGCCACACAAAACTTTCCATGGTTTACCCCAGAGGCTTCACAAGCCCTGGTTCAATCCATTGACAATATGTCAACCCCGGTATACCACCACATCGCTCCAATTCACTCTATTCCTTGCAAGGCTTTCACCATCCTGCATTTTCAGGCCCCAATCACTCAAAATCTTTTTCACTCCATGCTTCCACCTCCAATTTGGTCTCCCACTTCTCGTTCCCCCCACCTCTGACACATAAATCCTCTTTGTAAATCTTTCCTCACTCATTCTCTTCATGTGACCAAACCATTTCAAAACACCCTCCTCTGCTCTCTCAGCCACACTCTTTTTATTACTACATATCTCTCTTACCCTTTCATTACTTACTCAATCAAACCACCTCACACCACATATTGTCCTCAAACATCTCATTTCCAACACATCCACTTTCCTCCGCACAACTCTATCTATAGCCCATGCCTTGCAACAATATAACATGGTTGGAACCACTATTCCTTTAAACATATCCATTTTTGCTTTCTGAGATAATGTTCTCGCCTTCCACACATTTCTCAACGCTCTCAGAACTTTCGCCCCCTCCCCCACCCTGTGACTCACTTCCGCTTCCATGGTTCCATCCGCTGCCAGATCCACTCCCACATAACTAAAACACTTCACTTCCTCCAGTTTTTCTCCATTTAAACTTACTTCCCAATTCACTTGTCCCTCAACCCTACTGTACCTAATAACCTTGCTCTTATTCACATTTACTCTCAGCTTTCTTCTTTCATAAACTTTACCAGACTCAGTCACCAGCTTCTGCAGTTTCTCACCTAAATCAGCCACCAGCGATGTATCATTAGCAAACAACAACTGACTCACTTCCCAAGCCCTCTCATCCACAACAGACTGCATACTTGCCCCTCTCTCCAAACCTCTTGCATTTACCTCCCTAACGACCCCATCCATAAACCAATTAAACAACCATGGACACACCATGCACCCCTGTCGCAAACCGACATTCACTGAGAACCAATCAATTTCCTCTCTTCCTACTCATACACATGCCTTACATACTCGATAAAAACTTTTCACTACTTCTAGCAACTTGCCTCCCACACCATATATTCTTAATACCTTCCACAGAGCATCTCTATCAACTCTATCATATGCCTCCTCAAGATCCATAAATGCTACATACAAATCCATTTACTTTTCTAAGTATTTATCTCATACATTCTTCAAAGCAAACACCTGATCCACACATCCTCTACCACTTCTGAAACCACACTGCTCTTCCCCAATCTGATGCTCTGTACATGCTTTCACCCTCTCAATCAATACCCTCCTATATAATTTCCCAGGAATACTCAACAAACTTATACCTTTGTAATTTGAGCACTCACTTTTATCCCCTTTGCCTTTATACAAAGGCACTATGCATGCATTACGCCAATCCTCAGGCACCTCACCATGAGTCATACATACATTAAATATCCTTACCAACCAGTCAACAATACAGTCACCCCCTTTTTTTTAACAAATTTCACTGCAATACCATCCAAATCCGCTGCCTTGCCGGCTCTCATCTTCTGCAAAGCTTTCACTACCTCTTCTCTGTTTACCAAACCATTCTCCCTAACCCTCTCAGTTCGCACACCACCTCAACCAAAACACCCTATATCTGCCACTCTATCATCTAACACATTCAACAAACCTTCAAAATACTCACTCCATCTCCTTCTCACATCGCCACTTCTCGTTATTACCTCCCCATTAGCCCCCTTCACCTATGTTCCCATTTGTTCTCTTGTCTTACGCACTTTATTTACCTTCTTCCAAAACATCTTTTTATTCTCCCTAAAATCAATGATACTCTCTCAACCTAACTCTCATTTACACTCTTTTTCACCTCTTGCACCTTCCTCTTGACATCCTGCCTCGTTCTTTTATACATCTCCCAGTCATTTGCACGATTTTCCTGCAAAACCCGTCTAAATGCCTCTCTTTTCTCTTTCACTTATAATCTTACTTCTTCATCCCACCACTCACTACCTTTTCTAATCAACCCACCTCCCACACTTCTCATGCCACAAGCATCTTTTGCACAATCCATCACTGCTTCCCTAAATACATCCTGTTCCTCCCCCACTCCCCTAACGTCCTTTATTCTCACCTTTTTCCATTCTGCACTCAGTCTCTCCTGGTACTTCCTCACACAAGTCTCCTTCCCAAGCTCACTTACTCTAACCATTCTCTTCACCCCAACATTCTCTCTTATTTTCTAAAAACCTTTACAAATCTTCACCTTTGCCTCCACAAGACAATGATCAGACATCCCTCAAGTTGCACCTCTCAGCACACCAACATCCAAAAGTCTCTCTTTCGCATGCCTATCAATTAACACATTATCCAATAAGGCTCTCTGGCCATCTCACCTGCTTACATATGTATACTTATGTATATCTCTCTCTTTTAAACCAGGTATTCCCAATCCCCAGTCCTTTTTCAGTACACAAATCTACAAGCTCTTCACCATTTCCATTTACAACACTGAACACCCCATGTAAGGGGAGTGGGGGAGGAATGGGATGTATTTAGAGAATCAGTGATGGCTTGCGCAAAAGATGCTTGTGGCATGAGAAAGGTGGGAGGTGGGCAGATTAGAAAGGGTAGTGAGTGGTGGGATGAAGAAGTAAGATTATTAGTGAAAGAGAAGAGAGAGGCATTTGGACTATTTTTACAGGGAAATAGTGTAAATGACTGGGAGATGTATATAAGAAAGAGGCAGGAGGTCATGAGAAAGATGCAATAGGTGAAAAAGAGGGCAAATGAGAATTGGAGTGAGAAAGTATCATTAAACTCTAGAGAGAATAAAAAGATGTTCTGGAAGGAGGTAAATAAAGTGTATAAGACAAGAGAACAAATGGGAACATAGGTGAAGGGGGCTAATGGGGAGGTAAGAACAAGTAGTGGTGATACGAGGAGTGAGTATTTTGAAGGTTTGTTGAATGTGTCAGATAATAGAATGGCAGATATAGGGTGTTTTGTTCGAGGTGGTGTGCGAAGTTAGAGGACCAGGGAAAATGATTTGGTAAACAGAGAAGAGGTAGTGGAAGCTTTGCAGAAAATGAAAGCCAGCAAAGTGGCAGGTGTGGATGGTATTCCAGTGGAATTTATCTAAAAAGGGGGTGACTGTGTTGTTGACTGGTTGGTGAGGATATTCAATGTAGGTATGGCTCATGGTGAAGTGCCTCAGGATTATTGGAATGCATGCATAGTGCCATTGTACAAAGGCAAAGGGGATAAAGGTGAGTGTTCACATTAGAGTGGCATAAGTCTGTTGAGTATTCCTGGGAAATTATATGGGAGGGTACTGATTATCTGTTGAGTTTTCCTGGCAAATTATATGGGAGGGTACTGATCGAGAGGGTGAAGGCATGTACAGAGCATCAGATTGGGGAAGAGCAGTGCAGTTTCAGAAGTGGTAGAGGATGTGTGGATCAGGTGTTTGCTTTGAAGAATGTATGTGAGAAATACTTAGAAACACAAATGGATTTGAATGCAGCATTCATCGAACTGGAGAAGGAATATGATAGAGTTGATAGAGATGCTCTGTGGAAGGTATTAAGAGTATGTGGTGTGGGAGGCAAGATGCTAGAAGCAGTGAAAAGTTTTTACCGAGGATGTAAGCATGTGTACGAGTAGCAAGAGAGGAAAGTGACTGGTTCTCAGCGAGTCGGTTTGTGGCAGGGGTGCGTGATGTCTCCATGGTTGTTTAATTTGTTTACAGATGGGGTTGTTAGGGAGGTGGATGCAAGAGTTTTGGAGAGAGGGGCAAGTATGCAGTCTGTTGTGGATGAAAGGGCAAAGGAAGTGAGTCAGTTGTTGTTCGCTGATGATACAGCGCTGGTGGCTGATTCGGGTGACGAGTTTGGTAAAGTGTGTGAAAGAAGAAAGCTGAGAGTACATGTGAATAAGAGCAAGGATATTAGGTACATTAGGGTTGAGGGCCAAGTCAATTGGGAGGTAAGTTTGAATGGAGAAAAACTGGAGGAAGTGAAGTGCTTTAGATATCTGGGAGTGGATTTGGCAGTGAATGAAACCATGGAAGCAGAAGTGACTCATAGGGTGGGGAGGGGGTGAAAGTTGCGGGAGTGTTGAACAATGTGTGGAAGGCGAGAACATTATCTTGAAAAGAAAAAATGGTTAAGTTTGAAGGAAAAGTGGTTCCAACAATGTTATATGTTTGCGAGGCATGGGCTATAGATAGGGTTGTGCAGATGAGGGTGGATGTGTTGGAAATGAGATGTTTGAGGACAATATGTGTTGTAAGCTGGCTTGATCAAGTAACTAATGAAAGGGTAAGAGAGATGTGTGGTAGCAAAAAGAGTATGGTTGAGAGAGCAGAAGAGGGTGTATTGAAATGGTTTGGTAACATGAAGGGAATGAGTCAGGAAAGACTGACAAAGAGGATATATGCATCAGAGGCAGAGGGAACGAGGAGAAGTGGGAGACCAAATTGGAGGTGGAAGGATGTAATGGAAAAGATTTTCAGCGATCAGGAGGGTGAAAGGCGTGCAAGGAATAGAAAGAATTGGAACAATGTGGTATACCAGGGTCAACATGCTGTCAATGGATTGAACCAGGGTATGTGAACTGTCTGGGGTAAACTGTGGAAGGTTTTGTGAGGCCTGGATGTGAAAAGGGAGCTGTGGTTTCGGTGCATTACACATGACAGCTAGAGACTGTGTGTGAATGAATGTGGTGTTTTGTCTTTTCCTATGGCACTATGCATGCATTCCACCAATCCTCAGACACTTCAATTTGAGCCATACATACAATGAATATCCTCACCAACACAGTCACCCCCTTTCTTTAAAAATTCCACTGCACCATCCAAATCCACTGTCTTTGCCAACTTTCATCTTCCGCAAAGCTTTCACTACCTCTTCTCTGTTTAGCAAACCATTCTCCCTGACCCTCTCACTTCGAACGCCACCTCGACCAAAACACCCTATATCTGCCAATCTATCATCAAACACCTTCATCAAACCTTCAAAATATTCACTCCATCTCCTTCTCACTTCACCATTACTTATCATCACCTCCCCAATTGCCCCTTTCACCGATGCTCCCATTTGTTCTCTTGTTTTACGTACTTTATTTACCACCTTCCAAAACATCTTTTATTCTCCCTAAAATTTAATGATACTCTCTCACCCTAACTCTAATTTGCCCTCTTTTTCACTTCTTGCACCCTTCTCTTGACCTCCTGCCTCTTTCTTTTATACATCTCCCAGTCATTTGCACTAGTTCCCTGCAAAAATCGTCCAAACATCTCTCTCTTTTCTTTCACTAACAATCTTACTTCTTCATCCAACCACTCACTACCCTTTCTAATCTGCCCATCTCCCACCTTTCTCATGCCACAAACATCTTTTACACAAGCCAACAATGCTTCCCTAAATACACCCAATTCCTTCCCCACTCCCCTTACATCATTTGCTTTTACCTTTTGCCATTCTTCACTCAATCTTTCATGGTACTTCCTCTAAAAATCTTCACCTTTACATCTACAAGATAATGATCAGACATCCCTCCAGCTTCTCCTCTCAGCACTTTAACATCCAAAAGTCTCACTTTCTCACACCTATCAATTAACACATAATCCAATAACCCTCTCTAGCCATCTCTCCTACTTACATACATATATTTATGTATATCTCTTTTTTTTAAACAAGGTATTCCCAATCACCAGTCCTTTTTCAGCACAAATCTACAAGCCCTTCACCATTTCCAATTACAAACTGAACACCCCATGTACAACAATTATACCCATAACTGCCACATTACTCACCGTTGCATTCAAATCACCCATCACTATACCCTGGTCTCGTGCAGCAAAGCTACTAACACACTCACTCAGCTGCTGCTCCCAAAATACTTGCCTCTTATGATCTTTCTTCTCATGACCACGTGCACAGGCACCAATAATCACCCATCTATCTCCATCCACTTTCAGTTTTACTCATATCAATCTTGAGTTAACTTTCCTACACTATCACATACTCTCACTACTCCTGCTTCAGGAATATTGCTACTCCTTCCTCTGCCCTTGTCCTCTCACCAACCCCTAACTTTACTCACAAGACATTCCCAAACCACTCTTCCCCTTTACCCTTGAGCTTCCGTTCAAGCAGAGCCAAAGCATCCAGGTTCCTTTCCTCAAACATACTACCTCTCTCTCCTTTTTTTTTATCTTGGTTACATCCACACACATTTAGACACCCCAATCTGAGCTTTCAAGGAGGATGAGCACTTCCCACAAGACTCCTTCTTCTGTTTCCCCTTTTAGAGAGTTAAACTAGGAGGGGAGGGTTTCTAGCCCTCTGCTCCTGCCCCCTTTAGTCACTTTCTTAGACACAGGGAATGTGTGGGAAGTATTCTTTCTCCCCTATCCATAGTGATGGGCCAGTCTTCGTCTGTTTCCTGACAGTACCTCACTGACATGGGAAATAGCCATTAAGTATTTATTCATTATACTTTGTCACTGTCTCCTGCGTTAGCGAGGTAGCGTAAGAAAACAGACGAAAGAATGGCCCAAACCACCCACATACATATGTATATACATAAACGCCCACACACGCACACATACATTCCTATACATTTCGATGTATACATACATATACATATACAGACGTGTTTTGCTTTGTCGCTGTCTCCCGTGTTTGCGAGGTAGCACAAGGAAACAGACGAAAGAAATGGCCCAACCCACCCCCATACACATGTATATACATACACGTCCACACACGCAAATATACATACCTATACATCTCAATGTACACATATATATACACACAGAGACACATACATATATACACATGTACATAATTCATAGTCTGCCTTTATTCATTCCCATCGCCACCTCGCCACACATGGAATAACATACCCCTCCCCCATCATGTGTGCGAGATAGTGCTAGGAAAAGACAACAAAGGCCCCATTCGTTCACACTCAGTCTCTAGCTGTCATGTAATAATGCCCAAAACTACATCTCCCTTCCCACATCCAGACCCCACACAACTTTCCATGGTTTACCCCTGACGCCTCACATGCCCTGATTCAATCCACTGACAGCACGTCAACCCCGGTATACCATATCGATCCAATTCACTCTATTCCTTCCCCGCCTTTCACCCTCCTGCATGTTCAGGCCCCGATCACTCAAAATCTTTTTCACTCCATCTTTCCACCTCCAATTTAGTCTCCCACTTCTCCTCGTTCCCTCCACCTCCGACACATATATCCTCTTGGTCATTCTTTCCTCACTCATTCTCTCCATGTGCCCAAACCATTTCAAAACACCCTCTTCTGCTCTCTCTCAACCACGCTCTTTTTATTTCCACACATCTCTCTTACCCTTATGTTACTTACACGATCAAACCACCTCACACCACATATTGTCCTCAAACATCTCATTTCCAGCACATCCACCCCCCTGCGCACAACTCTATCCATAGCCCATGCCTCGCAACCATACAACATTGTTGGAACCACTATTCCTTCAAACATACACATTTTTGCTTTCCGAGATAATGTTCTCATCTTCCAAACATTCTTCAAGGCTCCCAGGATTTTCGCCCCCTCCACCACCCTATGATTCACTTCCGCTTCCATGGTTCCATCCGCTGCCAGATCCACTCTCAGATATCTAAAACACTTTACTTCCTCCAGTTTTTCTCCATTCAAACTTACCTCCCAATTGACTTGACCCTCAACCCGACTGTACCTAATAACCTTGCTCTTATTCACATTTACTCTTAACTTTCTTCTTTCACACACTTTACCAAACTCAGTCACCAGCTTCTGCAGTTTCTCACATGAATCAGCCACCAGCGCTGTATCATCAGCGAACAATAACTGACTCACTTCCCAAGCTCTCTCATCCACAACAGACTGCATACTTGCCCCTCTTTCCAAAACTCTTGCATTCACCTCCCTAACAACCCCACCCATAAACAAATTAAACAACCATGGAGACATCACACACCCCTGCCGCAAACCTACATTCACTGAGAACCAATCAATTTCCTCTCTTTCCTACACGTACACATGCCTTACATCCTCGATACAAACTTTTCACTGCTTCTAACAACTTGCCTCCCACACCATATATTCTTTGTACCTTCCACAGAGCATCTCTATCAACTCTATCATATGCCTTCTCCAGATCCATAAATGCTACACACAAAGCCATTTGCTTTTCTAAGTATTTCTCACATACATTCTTCAAAGCAAACACCTGATCCACACATCCTCTACCACTTCTGAAACCACACTGCTCTTCCCCAATCTGATGCTCTGTACATGCCTTCACCCTCTCAATCAATACCCTCCCATATAATTTACCAGGAATATTCAACAAACTTATACCTCTGTAATTTGAGCACTCACTCTTATCCCCTTTGCCTTTGTACAATGGCACTATGCAAGCATTCCGCCAATCCTCAGGCATCTAACCATGAATCATACATACATTAAATAACCTTACCAACCAGTCAACAATACAGTCACCTCCTTTTTTAATAAATTCCACTGCAATACCATCCAAACCTGCTGCCTTGCCGGCTTTCATCTTCCGCAAAGCTTTTACTACCTCTTCTCTGTTTACCAAATCATTTTCCCTAACCCTCTCACTTTGCACACCACCTCGACCAAAACACCCTATATCTGCCACTCTATCATCAAACACATTCAACAAACCTTAAAAATACTCACTCCATCTCCTTCTTACATCACCACTACTTGTTATCACCTCACTGAAGTTCCCATTTGCTCCCTTGTCTTATGCACTTTATTTACCTCCTTCCAGAACATCTTTTTATTCTCCCTAAAATTTAATGATACTCTCTCACCCTAACTCTCATTTGTCCTCTTTTTCACCTCTTGCACCTTTCTCTTGACCTCCTGCCTCTTTCTTTTATACATCTCCCACTCATTTGCATTCTTTCCCTGCAAAAATCGTCCAAATGCCTCTCTCTTCTCTTTCACTAATAATCTTACTTCTTCATCCCACCACTCACTACCCTTTCTAATCAACCCACCTCCCACGCTTCTCATGCCAGAAGCATCTTTTGCACAAGCCATCACTGCTTCCCTAAATAGATCCCATTCCTCCCCCACTCCCCTTACCTCCTTTGTTCTCACCTTTTTCCATTTTGTACTCAGTCTCTCCTGGTACTTCCTCACACAAGTCTCCTTCCCAAGCTCACTTACTCTCACCACCCTCTTCACCCCAACATTCTCTCTTCTTTTCTGAAAACCCCTACAAATCTTCACCTTCACCTCCACAAGATAATGATTCGACATCCCTCCAGTTGCACCTCTCAGCACATTAACATCCAAAAGTCTCTCTTTCGCATGCCTGTCAATTAACATGTAATCCAATAACGCTCTCTGACCATCTCTCCTACTTACATACGTATACTTATTTATATCTCGCTTTTTAAACCAGGTATTCCCAATCACCAGTCCTTTTTCAGCACATAAATCTACAAGCTCTTCACCATTTCCATTTACAACACTGAACACCCCATGTATATCAATTATTCCCTCAACTGCCACATTACTCACCTTTGCATTCACATCACCCATCACTACAACCCTGTCTTGTGCATCAAAACCACTAACACACTCATTCAGCTGCTCCCAAAACACTTGCCTCTCATATATATATTATTATCATTTTGCTTGCGACATGTCGCTGTCTCCCGCGTTTGCGAGGTAGCGCAAGGAAGCAGACGAAAGAAATGGCCCAACCCACCCCCATACACATGTATATACATACACGTCCACACATGCAAATATACATACCCCAACATCTCAATGTACACATATATATAAACACACAGGCACATACATATATACACATGCACACAATTCACACTGTCTGCCTTTATTCATTCCCATCGCCACCTTGCCTCACATGGAATAACATCCCCCTCTCCCCTCATGTGTACAAGGTAGCGCTAGGAAAAGACAACAAAGGCCCCATTCGTTCACACTCAGTCTCTAGCTGTCATGCAATAATGCCCAAAACCACAGCTCCCTTTCCACATCCAGGCCCCACAGAACTTTCCATGGTTTACCCCAGACGCTTCACATGCCTTGATTCAATCCATCGACAGCACGTCGACCCCGGTATACCAAATTGATCCAATTCACTCTATTCCTTGCCCGCCTTTCACCCTCCTGTACGCTCAGGCCCCGATCACTCGAAATCTTTTTCACTCCATCTTTCCACCTCCAATTTGGTCTCCCACTTCTCGTTCCCTCCACCTCCGACACATATATCCTCTTGGTCAATCTTCCCTCACTCATTCTCTCCATGTGCCCAATATCCAGGCCCCACAAAACATTTCACGGTTTACCCTACACGCTTCACATGCCCTGGTTCAATCCATTGACAGCACGTCGACCCCAGTATACCACATCGTTCCAACTCACCCTATTCTTTCCACACCTTTCACCCTCCTGTATGTTCAGGCCCCGATTGCTCAGAAGCTTTTTCACTCCATCCTTTCACCTCCAATTTGGTATTCCACTTCTACTTGTTCCCTCCACTTCTGACACATATTTCCTCTTTGTCAATATTTCCTCACTCATTCTCATGTGTATAATAAATAAATAATTAAATATATACACTTTCATACATACAAATGAATATACATGTACATATTCATACCTGCTGGGCTTTCCTATTCCCAGTGCCAACCTGCTCCAGAGGAAATAGCATCAGCACCCTATGACAGAGAGGTAGCACCAGGAAACATACAAAGAAAGGCCACATCCACTCACATACATTCTCAGCTGTCAGATGTAATGCACCAAAACCATAGCTTTCTATCCATATCCAGGCCACACAGCCCTTTCCGTGGTTTATCCCAGACGTTTCACGTCTCGATCCATTCCACTGATAGCACATCAACCCCAATAAACCACAATGTTCCAATTCACTCTATTCCATGCACTCCTCTCACCCTCCTGCATGTTCAGGCCCTAATCACTTAAAATCTTTTCACTTCATCCTTCCACCAAGAATTTGGTCTCCCACTTGTTCTTGTTCCCTCCACTTCTAACACATGTATCCTCTTTGTCAACCTTTCCTCGCTCATTCTCTCCAAACGTCCAAACCACTTCAACACTACCTCTACTGCTCTCTCAACCTTACTCTTTTTACTTCCAAACATCTCTCTTACCCTTTCAGTATTTTCTCGGTCAAACCACCTCACACCACACATTGTCCTCTAATATATCATTTTCAACACATCCACCCTCCTCCGTACAATCCTATCAATAGCACACACCTTGCAACCATATAATATTGTTGGAATTAATAGCACACACCTTGCAACCATATAATATTGTTGGAATTACTATTCATTCAAACATATCCATTTTTACTCTCTGAGATAACGTTCTCTCTTTCCACATATGCTTCTTCGCTCTCAGAACCTTCACTCCTTCCCCCCACCCTGTGACTCACTTCTGCTTCCATGATTCCATTGGTAGCTAAGTCCACTCTCAGATATCCAAAACACTTCACTTCCTATAACTTTTCTTCATTCAAACTTACATCTCCACTAACTTGTCCCTCAACCCTGCATTTATTCACATTTACTCTTAACTTTCTACCTTCACACTCTCTACCAAACTAATTCATTAGCTTCTGCAGTTTTTCTTTTTAATCAGCAACCATTGTTGTATCATTGGCAAGCAACAACTTACTTCTCAGGCCCTCTCATCCCCAACAGACTGCATAATCACCCCTCTCTCCAAAACTCTTGCATTTACCTTCCTCGAGACCTCATCCATAAAGAAATTAAGCAACCATGGGGACATCACATACCCTTGCCACAGACTGACCTTCACTGGGAACCAATCACTCTCCTCCCTTCCTACTTGTACACAAACCTTACACCCTTGATAAAAACTTGTCACTGCTTCTAGTACCTTACCTCCGACACCATATATTCCTAAAACCTTTCACAATGCATCTCTAACAGCCCATCATATGCCCTCTCCAGATCCACAAATTCCATATACAAATTCATCCGTTTTTCTATATATTTCTCAAACATTCTTCAAAGCAAACACCTGATCCACACATCGTCTACAATTTCTGAAACCACACTACTCCTCCCCAATCAGATGCTCTGTACATGCCTTTACCCTCTCAATCAATACCCTCCCATATCATTTTCCAGGTATACTCAACAAACTGATACCTCTGTAATTTGAACACTCACCTTTATGCCCTCTGCCTTTATACAAAGGCACTATACATGCATTTCTCCAATCCTCAAGCACTTCATGATCTACACATACACTGAATATCCTTACCAACTAATCAACAACACAGTCATCCTATTTCTTAAAAAATCTAACTGCAACACCATCCAATCCTGTCATCTTGCCAGATTTCATCTTCCGCACAGCTTTCACTACCTCTTCTCTTTTAACCAAACTGTTCTCCCAGACTCTCACTTCGCACACCATCCCGACCTAAACACCACTTATATCTGCCACTCTAATATCAAGCACATTCAACAATCCTTCAACATATTCACTCCATCACAACCTGTTATCACTTCCCCTTTTTGTTCCCTTCACCAATGTCCCCATTTGTTCTCTTTCGCACCTTATTTCAACTCCTACAAAACATATTTCTATCCTCCTTAAAGTTTAATGTTACTTTCTCACCCTAACTCCCTTTTGCCCTCTTTCTCAACCCTTACACCTTCCTCTTGACCTCTTCCTGCTTTCCATTATACAACTCACAATAATTTGCACTCCTTCCATGTAAGTACCACTCAAACACCTCTATTTTCTCTTTCATTAGCAACTTTACTTCTTCATCCCACCACTCACTACCCTTTTTAATCTGCCTACCTCCCACTTCTCTCATGCCACATGCATCTTTTGCACATGCAATTACTGCTTCCCTAAATACCTCCCATTTCTTACACACTCCCCTAACATCATTTGCTCTAACCTTTTGCCATTCTACACTCAATCTCTCCTGGTATTTCTTCACACAAATCTCCTTTCCAAGTACACTTACTCTCACCACTCTCTTTTCCTTTTTTCTCAAATCTCTACAAATCTTAACCTTCACCTCCACAAGATAAGTGTTCAGACATCCCACTAGCTGCCCCTCTCAGCAAGTTTACATCCAGAAGTCTCTCTCTTAAACGCCTATCAATCAATATATAATCTATCAATACCCAGTGACCACCTTTCTCTTTCTAAACCAGGTATTCCCAATCACCAGTCTTTGTTCGGCACGAAACTCCACAATCTCTTCACCATTTCCATTCATTTCAATGGATTTCCCATGCAAACCAATTATACCCTAAATTGCCACATAACTTACCTGTATATTCAAATCACCTATCACTAATACCTGGTCTTGTACACTAAACTGCCAACACACTCACCCAACTGCTCCCAAAACACTTGCCTCTCATGATTTTTCTCCTCACAGCCAGGTGCATAAGCACCAATAATCACCCATTTCTTGCTATCCACTTTCAGTTTTACCCAAATCAATCTAGAATCTACTTTCTTACACTCTACCACACACATTCCCACAACTCCAGCTTCAAGAGTAATGCTACTCCTTCCTTAGCTCTTGTCCTCTCAGCAACCCTTCACTTTACCCCGAAGACATTTCCAAACCATTCTTCCCCTTTACCTTTGAGCCTTGTTTCACTCAGAGTAAGAACATCCAGGTTTCTTTCAGCAAACATACTACCTATCTCTCCTCTCTTCTCATCTTGGCTACAGCTACACACATTCAGACACCCAAATCTGAGCCCTCTAGGAGGAACAGCAGTCCCTCCTTGACTCCTTCTGTGTCCTCTTTTAGAAACTAAAAATACAAGAAGAGGGGTTCAAGCCTCATTAAGTCGCTCCTTTGACACGTGGGGAATATGGAGGTAGATTTGTCTTCTATATGAATACTTTTTGTAAACAGTTTTCTCTTGTATGATGTTAAGTAACTCATGAAGTCATAATCAGATGTTCCAAAAAATTTGAGAAAAGTGTTAAAAAATCAAATTGCTTAACACAGCAAGCCAACTTCCATCCCCCTACAGCTACAGGGAAATCATATTCTTAGATCTCATAAATGAATTGTTAATAAAGAAAATTGCCAGAAAAATCAGTAATATAAGGTTGTGGTGGTGGTGGTATGGTGGGAAGGGGTTGATTAAGGATTATAAGAAAGGTTGGGATGTGCTTTAATCTTCTCCATGTGAAGTCCCCTCCCCCATCATCTAATTGAGCAACAGCTGGCATATCACAAGTAAAGCAGACTTTAGATAGCCCTTGGATTTTCAGAATGAAACATAAGCAAGGGCTTAAGTTTAAAGCCTCCCTTAGCACCCCCACCATGTAGCCTCCCTTAGCACACCCACCATGTGGGAAAAGTCAAATGACCTATGGCAGCCTTAAACCCTGTAGCAGTCTTTCCTTCCTTCCTACTGATTGCTTGGCTGGTATTCTTTTTCAAAATAAACACTTACTATGTAACCTCCTTCCTCAGTAATTCTCTCAAAACATGTAGGAAATAACAAGAACAAGCAGAGATAAGTGTAACATGAATGAGTTTGATCACAATCATTTTGCTTACAAGGTGACCATCGGTGGGTAAGATACTACATGAAACATGTTTTGTATATAGAATACATATTGAATACATATCAAATAGTATTTGGCAATGACATCATACTAAACTGTATGATGATCACAAACACTGCTGTGACTATGTTCTGTTTCTAAATGCTAATACTCAACAAAGCCTTAAGCTAGCAGATGCTAATTTCCAGTGAACGTTTACATAAAGAGACTCTCATCTGGCACATTTTTTAGACTAGTGCATAATCTTGATCTGTTGAATGCTCTTTGTAGTTTATGAACAGCAATACTAAATACTAAATTCAGAGAAAAAACTAATTACTAACATTGGTCAATGAATGAAGTTTCTTATGACAGTGCTGTTGTTATCAAGAGAAAGAAAATGGCCATCTGTGGGATATAAGTGCTGTTGTTATCAAGAGAGAGAAAACGGCCATTGTGGGGTATAGAAAAGTGAACTTTGATGGGAGATTCATGGCTGTAAGAGAACTGTCTATGGGTAAAAAGGACACATTCAAAATCATATTAGTTGCATCAGTACTTGCCATCAAATAAATGTATGGAAAAAGGTGAAACTAAAAGGGTATCACTCAATACCTAGAAAGAATTAAAGAAAATCTAAAAAACATATACTTACTCAACATCTTGCTCAAAATCAGGACTTAGTTCACTCTCATAGTTAAACCTCCGTTTGAAAAACTCCTGTACACACTTCACGTCTCTATCAAAATACCTGAAAAAAAAAAAGATATATATATAAAACATGAGTGGTTAGGGAGTTAAATGCAAGAGTTTTGGAGAGAGGTAAGAGTATGCAGTATGTTGTGGGTGAGAGGGCCTGGGAAATGAGTCAGTTGTTCAACGATCAAGCAGCTCTGGCAGCTGATTTGGATGAGAAACTGCAGAGGATGGTGACTGAATTTGGAAAAGTGTGTGAAAGGAGAAAATTGAGATTAAATATGAACAAGAGCAAGGTTACTAAGTTCAGTAGGGTTGAGGTACAAGTTAACTGGGATAAGTTTGAATGGAGAAAAACTGGAAGGACGTGAAGTGTTTTAGATATCTGGGAGTTGATTTTGCAGCGGTTGGAACAATGGAAGCGGAAGTAAGTCACAGGGTGGGGGATTGGGGGGCGAGGGTTCTGGGAGTGATAAAGAATGTGTGGGAGGAGAGAATGTTATCTCAAGAGCAAAAATGGGTATGTTTGAAGGAATATAATTCCAACAATGTTATACGGAGGAGGGTGGATGTGTTAGAAATGAAATGTTTGTGGACAATATGTGATGTGAGGTAGTTTGATCGAGTAAGTAATGAAAGGGTTAGAGAGATGTGAGGAAATAAGGAGTCTGGTTGAGAGAGCAGAAAAGGGTGTGTTGAAATGGTTTGGACATATGGAGAGAATGAGGAAAGATTGACAAAGAGGATATATGTGTCAAAGGTGGAGGGAAAAAGGAGAAGCAGGAGACCAAATTGGAGGTGGAAGGATGGGGTGAAAAAGATTTTAGGTGATCGGGGCCTGAACATACAGAAGGGTGAAAGACATGTAAGGAATAGAGTGAATTGGAGTGATGTGGTATACCGGGGTCAACGTGCTGTCAATGGACTAAACCAGGGAATGTGAAGCACCTGGGATAAACCATGGAAAGGTCTGTGGGGCCTGGATGTGTAAAGGGAGCTTTGGAGTCAATGCACTAAAAATGACAGTGAGACACTGAGTGTGAATGAATGTGGCCCATTTGTCTTTTCCAGGCAGTACCTTGCAGAAAGGGGGGGAAGGATGCTATTTCCTGTGTAGCAGGGTAGCAACGGGGATGAAGGAAGCAAGCATGAAAATGTGCATGTGTAAATAAGTACATGTCTGTGAATGTATATGCATGTATACGTTGCTATGTATATGTATGTATAAGTGCATGTATGAGCATTTATGTATACATATGTGTATATGAACTGCTGGGTCATTCTTTGTCTGTTTCCTTGCGCTACCTCGCTGAAGTGGGAAACAGTGATTGATATCAATAATAATAATAATAATAATAATAATAATAATAATAATGTTACATGGTTGCGAGGCGTGGGCTATAGATACAGTTGTGCGGAGGAGGGTGGATGTGCTGGAAATGAGATGTTTGAGGACAATATGTGGTGTGAGGTGGTTTGATCAAGTAAGTAATAATAGGGTAAGAGAGATGTGTGTTAATAAAAAGAGTGTGGTTGAGAGAGCAGAAGAGGGTGTTTTGAAATGGTCTGGTCACAAGGTCACACGGAGAGAATGAGTGAAGAAAGATTGACCAAGAGGGTATATGTGTCAAGAGGTGGAGGGAACGAGAAGTGGGAGACCAAATTGGAGGTGGAAAGATGGAGTGGAAAAAGATTTTGAGTGATCGGGACCTGAACATGCAGGAGGGTGAAAGGCGTGCAAGGAACAGAGTGAATTGGAACGATGTGGTATACTGGGGTGGACGTGCTGTCAATGGATTGAACCAGGGCATGTGAAGAGTCTGGGGTAAACCATGGAAAGTTCTGTGGGGCCTGGATGTGGAAAGGGAGCTGCGGTTTCAGTGCATTATTCATGACAGCTAGAGACTAAGTGTGAACGACTGTGGCCTTTGTTGTCTTTTCCTAGCACTACCTCGTGCACATGCAGGGGGAGGGGGTTGTTCTTTCATGTGTGGTGGGGTGGCGATGGGAATGAATAAAGGCAGACAGTATGAACTATGTCCATGTGTATATATGTATGTGTCTGTGTGTGTATATATATGTATACGCTGAGATGTACAGGTATGTATATGCGTGTGTGTGGACGTGTATGTATATACATTCATAGAACATACAAAGCTCCAACAGCCAGGATCGAACCTGGGACCCCTTGTGCAAGAGGCAGGCATGCTAACCCTTAGCCTAGGAGGATTGATGTGTTGGAAATGAAATGCTTGAGGACAATATGTAGTGTGAGGTGGTTTCATCGAGTAAGTAACATAAGAATAAGAGAGAGAGAAGTGTGGAAATAAAAAGAGTATGGTTGAAAGAGCAGAAGAGGGTGTGTAGAAATGGTTTGAACATATGGAGAGAATGAGTGAGGAAAGATTGACAAAGAGTAAAATGAAGCTCAAAGGTAAAGGGGAAGAGTGGTTTGGGAATGTCTTGGGAGTAAAGTCAAGGGTTGGTGAGAGGACAAGAGCTAAGGAAGGAGTAGCAATACTCCTGAAGCAGGAGTTTTGGGAGTATGTGATACAGTGTAAGAAAGTAAATTCTAGATTGATGGGGGTAGAACTGAAAGTGGATGGAGAGATATGGGTGATTATTAGTGCCTATGCACTTGATCTGAGAAGAAAGATCATAACAGGTAAGTGTTTTGGGAGCAGCTGAGCGAGTGTGTTAGCAGCTCTGATGCATGAGACCGGGTTTTAGTGATGGGTGATTTAAATGCAAAGGTGACTAATGTGGCAGATGAGGGTATAATTGGTGTACATGGGGTGTTCAGTGTTGTGAATGGAAATGGTGAAGAGTGTGTGGATTTGTGTGCTGAAAAAAGACTGGTGATTGGGAATACCTGGTTTAAAAAAGAGATATACATATGTAGCCAGAGGTTGAACCATTATGTGATTTTCATTTTTCATTTCATTTCAAGCTAGAAGTTTCAGTTTTCTAAATTATTTCTTACATTTTTCATATGTATATACATATGTGTGTGTGTGTGTGTGTGTGTGTGTGTGTGTGTGTGGGTGTGTGTGTGTGTGTATGTGTGTATATGTATGTGTGTATGTATGTGTATATATTTTTCATACTATTCGCCATTTCCCGCGATAGCGAGGTAGCGTTAAGAACAGAGGACTGGGCCTTTTTTGGAATATCCTCACCTGGCCCCCTCTGTTCCTTCTTTTGGAAAAAAAAAAAAAAAAAAAGAGAGAGGGGAGGATTTCCAGCCCCCCGCTCCCTCCCCTTTTAGTCGCCTTCTACGACACGCAGGGAATACGAGGGATGTATTCTTAATCCCCTATCCCCAGGGATATGTGTATATATATATACATATATATATATATATATATATATATATATATATATATATATATATATATATATATATATATATATATATATATATTTTTTTTTTTTTTTTTTTTTTTTATACTTTGTCGCTGTCTCCCGCGTTTGCGAGGTAGCGCAAGGAAACAGACGAAAGAAATGGCCCAACCCCCCCCCCCCCATACACATGTACATACACACGTCCAGACACGCAAATATACATACCTACACAGCTTTCCATGGTTTACCCCAGACGCTTCACATGCCTTGCTTCAATCCACTGACAGCACGTCAACCCCTGTATACCACATGACTCCAATTCACTCTATTTCTTGCCCTCCTTTCACCCTCCTGCATGTTCAGGCCCCGATCACACAAAATCTTTTTCACTCCATCTTTCCACCTCCAATTTGGTCTCCCTCTTCTCCTCGTTCCCTCCACCTCCGACACATATATCCTCTTGGTCAATCTCTCCTCACTCATTCTCTCCATGTGCCCAAACCATTTCAAAACACCCTCTTCTGCTCTCTCGACCACGCTCTTTTTATTTCCACACATCTCTCTTACCCTTACGTTACTTACTCGATCAAACCACCTCACACCACACATTGTCCTCAAACATCTCATTTCCAGCACATCCATCCTCCTGCGCACATCTCTATCCATAGCCCATATATATATATCCATATATATATATATATATTATCCCTGGGGATAGGGGTGAAAGAATACTTCCCACGCATTCCTCGCATGTCGTAGAAGGCGACTAGAGGGGACGGGAGTGGGGAGCCAGAAATCCTCCCCTCCTTGTATTTTAACTTTCTAAAAAATGGGAAACAGAAGGAGTCAAGCGGGGAGTGCTCATTCTCCTCGTAGACTCAGATTGGGGTGTTTAATGTGTGTGGATGTAACCAAGATGTGAAAAAAGGAGTGATAGGTAGTATGTTTCAGGAAAGGAACCTGGATGTTTTGGTGAGGATTTGTAGGGGTTTTCAGAAAAGAAGAGTGAATGTTGGGGTGAGGAGGGTGGTGAGAGTAAGTGAGCTTGGGAAGGAGACTTGTGTGAGGAAGTACCAGGAGAGACTGAGTACAGAATGGAAAAAGGTGAGAACAATGGAAGTAAGGGGAGTGGGGGAGGAATGGGATGTATTTAGGAAGCAGTGATGGAGTGTGCAAAAGATGCTTGTGGCATGAGAAGACTGGGAGGTGGGTTGATTAGAAAGGGTAGTGAGTGGTGGGATGAAGAAGTAAGATTATTAGTGAAAGAGAAGAGAGAGGCATTTGGACGATATTTGCAGGGAAAAAATGCAATTGAGTGGGAGATGTATAAAAGAAAGAGACAGGAGGTCAAGACAAAGGTGCAAGAGGTGAAAAAGAGGGCAAATGAGAGTTAAGGTGAGAGAGTATCATTAAATTTTAGGGAGAATAAAAAGAGGTTCTGGAAGGAGATAAATAAAGTAAGACAAGGGAGCAAATGGGAACTTCAGTGAAGGGCGCTAATGGGGAGGTGATAACAAGTAGTGGTGATGTGAGAAGATGGAGTGAGTATTTTGAAGGTTTGTTGAATGTGTTTGATGATAGAGTGGCAGATATAGGGTGTTTTGGTCGAGGTGGTGTGCAAAGTGAGAGGGTTAGGGAAAATGATTTGGTAAACAGAGAAGAGGTAGTAAAAGCTTTGCGGAAGATGAAAGCCGGAAAGGCAGCAGGTTTGGATGGTATTGCAGTGGAATTTATTAAAAAAGGGGGTGACTGTATTTGTGCCTGGTTGGTAAGGTTATTTAATGTATGTATGATTCATGGTGAGGTGCCTGAGGATTGGCAGAATGCGTGCATAGTGCCATTGTACAAAGGCAAAGGGGATAAGAGTGAGTGCTCAAATTACAGAGGTATAAGTTTGAGTATTCCTGGTAAATTATATGGGAGGGTATTGATTGAGAGGGTGAAGGCATGTACAGAGCATCAGATTGGAGAAGGGCAGTGTGGTTTCAGAAGTGGTAGAGGATGTGTGGATCAGGTGTTTGCTTTGAAGAATGTATGTGAGAAATACTTAGAAAAGCAAATGGATTTGTATGTAGCATTTATGGATCTGGAGAAGACATATGATAGAGTTTATAGAGATGCTCTGTGGAAGGTATTAAGAATATATGGTGTGGGAGGCAAGTTGTTAGAAGCAGTGAAAAGTTTTTATCGAGGATGTAAGGCATGTGTACGTGTAGGAAGAGAGGAAAGTGATTGGTTCTCAGTGAATGTAGGTTTGCGGCAGGGGTGTGTGATGTCTCCATGGTTGTTTAATTTGTTTATGGATGGGGTTGTTGGGGAGGTGAATGCAAGAGTTTTGGAAAGAGGGGCAAGTATGCAGTCTGTTGGGGATGAGAGAGCTTGGGAAGTGAGTCAGTTGTTGTTCGCTGATGATACAGCGCTGGTGGCTGATTCATGTGAGAAACTGCAGAAGCTGGTGACTGAGTTTGGTAAAGTGTGTGAAAGAAGAAAGTTAAGAGTAAATGTGAATAAGAGCAAGGTTATTAGGTACAGCAGGGTTGAGTGTCAAGTCAATTGGGAGGTAAGTTTGAATGGAGAAAAACTGTAGGAAGTAAAGTGTTTTGGATATCTGGGAGTGGATCTGGCAGCGGATGGAACCATGGAAGCGGAAGTGAATCATAGGGTGGGGGAGGGGGCGAAAATCCTGGGAGCCTTGAAGAATGTGTGGAAGTCGAGAACATTATCTCGGAAAGCAAAAATGGGTATGTTTGAAGGAATAGTGGTTCTAACAATGTTGTATGGTTGTGAGGCGTGGGCTATGGATAGAGTTGTGCGCAGGAGGGTGGATGTGCTGGAAATGAGATGTTTGAGGACAATGTGTGGTGTGAGGTGGTTTGATCGAGTAAGTAATGTAAGGGTAAGAGAGATGTGTGGAAATAAAAAGAGCGTGGTTGAGAGAGCAGAAGAGGGTGTTTTGAAATGGTTTGGGCACATGGAGAAAATGAGTGAGGAAAGATTGACAAAGAGGATATATGTGTCGGAGGTGGAGGAAACGAGGAGAAGTGGGAGACCAAATTGGAGGTGGAAAGATGGAGTGAAAAAGATTTTGAGTGATAGGGGCCTGAACATGCAGGAGGGTGAAAGGCGGGCAAGGAATAGAGTGAATTGGATCGATGTGGTATACCGGGGTGGACGTGCTGTCAATGGATTGAACCAGGGCATGTGAAGCGTCTGGGGTAAACCATGGAAAGTTCTCTGGGGCTTGGATGTGGAAAGGGAGCTGTGGTTTCGGGCATTATTACATGACAGCTAGAGACTGAGTGTGAACGAATGGGGCCTTTGTTGTCTATTCCTAGCGCTACCTCGTACACATGAGGGGGGAAGGGAATGTTATTCCATTTGTGGCAAGGTGGCGATGGGAATAAATAATGGTAGACAGTATGAATTATGTACATGTGTATATATGTATATGTCTGTGTGTGTATATATATGTGTACATTGAGACGTATAGGTATGTATATTTGCGTGTGGACGTGTATGTATATACATGTGTATGGGGGTGGGTTGGGCCATTTCTTTCGTCTATTTCCTTGCACTATCTTGCAAACGTGGGAGACAGCGACAAAGCAAAAAAAAAAAAAAAGAAAAAAAATGCATATGTATGTATACGTTGAAATGTACAGGTATGTATATGCGTGTGTGTGTGGGTGTTTATGTATATACATGTGTATGTGGGTAGGTTAAGCCATTCTTTTCGTCTGTTTCGTTGCGCTACCTCACTAATTTAGGAGATGGCGTTTAAGTGTAATGAAAAAATATACATATACATATCTTTTATCATTTTTATACATAATTGCTGTTTCCTGCATGAGCAAGGTAGTGCCAGGAAATAGACGAAAAATGGCCCTTCCACTCATATACACATGTACAAACACATATAAGTGCGAGTGTGTATGCAAGTGGATGGGTCTTTCTTTGTCTGTTTCCCGGTGGTATCTCACTAACGCAAAATTGGTCATGAAATATAATAATATAACAATATCAATACTACCTTTGAAATCCAAAGTGTGATTTGCACAAAAAGAGAGAACACCTTGAACATACAGCATCCACAATTATCAACACCTTGACAGCTACCATCAGAAACAGGATGAGATGTGCATCAGAAGTAAGTCCAAGAGTGCACTGGACAAGTACCAACAAAGTGTAGCAGACCAACCAAGTTATGGGTGCTAATGCAGGACTGAGGGCTGCAGCCTACAAGTTAGTCAACCAACGACCAAGTTCAACAACCTGAGCCCAGATGGACTGTGGGGGGTAAAGACTCCTGAATACTATACCAGGTAAACCACGTGCTAAGGATTAAATGGAGAAGGGAAGGAAGAGTGAGCTGCAGTACGTACAGCAGAATCATTAGAATAAGTGAATAGGGTTTGAGGTAGTGGGGAGGCCATTTAATGAGAGAAGAGAGTAGGCAATAGGACAGAACACAAAGGAACATCATTGTTGATATGGGGGGAAGTCATTCCATTAATGACTTCTGCAATGGAATGGCCTGAGAATACTTTGCCTCAGAAAACAAACAGAAGCAATGAAACCAAAGGAAAGGGGTTTAGATGGCTAAGACTTATGCCACACCTTGTCAAATGCTTTGGAGATGAAGGTTAAAACAAAGTTTCACCAAAATCCCTGGGACGAGGACTAGAGGTTAGTCAAATGGGAGAGATCACCAATAAACAAAGCACTGCATTCATATTAGTGATATGAAAGAGGAGAACAGGATTCTAAGTGTATGAGTAACCAAGAATTCAGGAGAATTTCAAAGAACCTGGAAACTGCAAAAGTGAAAGCAATGGGGTTATAGATGGAGGAATGGGGGCAGTCTCCTTTCTCAGGGATGAACTGTACTAAGGTATGCTTCCAAGCAGAAGGGAAAGTCTGGGATTTTAGAATGAAGTAAAATGGACAAGCAAGGACTGGTGCTAGCACAGAGGTGCACTCCCTTAGAACCCAAAAGGATATGCCATCCAAGCCACACACTTTGTCCACCTAAAGCTGGGAAAGTAAGGAGAGTATCTACATTTCTTCAGCACATAAGGTGAAATTTCATCTGGACCATAAGCCTTGTATGGATCAAAACATCAAATTTTCAGTTGATGTTTTTTCTTTATATCCCAATGTTTTCTAAAGCCTCCTGCCCAAACCCCTCTAACTCATGTTAGAACCATTGTCTTCCACTATGCAAACATTCTTGAACTTGTGTTTCAGTTCCTCAAATATCCTTACATCATTCTAAATAATATTTCCCAACAAATTCCATAACCAGGTCAAATGAACTTTAACTGGCTATCTACTCCTGGCAAACTTATGGAGAAGTTTTGCATTGTCATCTGCCAGGTCCACAATATTCTTCCCAAAATTTCTCTGTTCCTCCTTTCTTAACCTGATACACTCATTCCTTGCTCTCTTATATAGGAGTGTCTCCTATATCTCCACCACTGTATATCTCAAGGATCTCATGATTAAACTATCTTCCCTCTTTCTTAACCTTCCCTCTGTATTTGAGAGGAGAGAAGCCCATGTTCAAAGAAATTTTCACCACAATAACCTGGTTCCTGGCGATTATATTCCATTTCCCAATCACTGCTACCATAAAAATCATTAAGTTCTGTGTAACTTCCATGATTTTCTCTCTCCTCAAGTCTTGCCTCATCCTCTTTTACCTTCCTTGTTTATCACATTATCAAACCTGGCATTCCACAATCACTTTTATTCAAGACAGAGCAGCATAAATGATAATATTAATGTTCAAGCTTGTAATTGTGAAGTTAAGATCTAGGGTGAATCAGTCCCTCTCGTCATAGAAAATTTGCTGAAATACTAGCATGAGAAATTTTCCTGTGCACCATCCACTCTTTCCTCTGACAGCAGTGAAGCAAATTCCCCTTTGTGGGTATTACAAAGCTAATTTTATTTTTTGCTGTTCACTTTTCATTCCACAAGAATAAAGCTATCTGTAAGGGTACAACAGCCCTAAATATTTACAGATAAAAAAAACAGTGTGGATATTAGAGTTAAGAGATGGGGACCCAAGAGTGTATAATTCCCTTCCTGTAATGTTCCAAATGGTACTTACAAACCACCAAATCTCCTGCTGAATGGACAATCTGTGGTGCATGACCACTGAAAAAAATGCATGGATGAAAAGAACACTTTACTGACCAAAACAAACAAGATAATCAAATCTTTAAAAATCAGAATCAATAAACAGATAATTCATGACATGATTTACACTTAAATGAAGGTATCACTAGAAAGTTTTATGCAATGTAAAAATCATTAAACACAAAATCTAACCATTATTTGCTTCATAAAAAAATTATTTACTTATATTCTGGCACTTAAACAACACAGAATCTAACCATTATTTGCTTCATAAAACAACATATTATTTTACTCACATTCTGGCATTTTCATGAGCTGTAGAAACCATCTGGGGGAAATCTATGACTACTGGCTTATCAGAATCATCAAGCATTATATTGAATTCATTGAAGTCACCATGTATCACACCATGATTAGCAAACTTGATAATCAGATCCATGAGGTCACTGTACAGTTGAGGTGCATCTTTCACACTATGTACATTACACCTATAAAGACAGCATAATATGCACCATGTTAAAATCTACAAAAATTTTACATTTTATGCAATGTGGAACTCATTCGCTAAGCACCATATTATCAAGTAACAACCCTAAGACCCCTTTTAAGGGGCTCCTGAAGCTTTGGGCCTTCACTCCACAAAGGAACACAAAAATGGACACTTATGGAATGGAAAGTCCCTTCATGATACTATGTTCCTTTTCATCCACTGATGATAAAACCTTGCTGAAGCAACTGAATAATCACTCATTGGCAGCTAGAGACTGAGTGTGAATGACTGTGGCCATTTTTTGTCTGTTTTCATGTAAAATGCTATCTGCTGACTATGTGAGATTATGGGAAATGACCAGTGGAGACCCCATTGCTCACCAACATGAAATGAAGGGTATTTGATTGCATAGTATTCGAATAATCATTTCCCTTTTTGGGGTGATCATAACCGAGCAGTACTGCTCCTGCCTACTATGCAGGGGTCCTGGGTTCGATCCTGGCTCTTGGAGGTTGGTATTATATTTGGTTTTTTATTTTCTTTTCTTTTTTTTTAACATAATCGCTATTTCCCGCATCAGCAAGGTAGCGCAAGGAAACAGACGAAGAATGGCCCAACCACCCACATATATATATATATTTTTTTTTTCATACTATTCGCCATTTCCCACGTCAGTGAGGTAGTGTTAAGAACAAAGGACTGGACCTTTGAGGGAATATCCTTACCTGGCCCCCTTCTCTGCTCCTTCTTTTGGAAAATTAAAAAAAAAAGAGGGGAGGATTTCCAGCCACCCGCTCCCTCCCCTTTTAGTCGCCTTCTACGACACCCAGGGAATACGTGGGAAGCATTCTTTCTCCCCTATGCTTTGTCACTGTCTCACGCATTAGCAAGGTAGCGCAAGGAAACAGACGAAAGAATGGCCCAACCCACCCACATACACATATATATACATACACGTCCACACACGCAAATATACATACCTATACATCTCAATGTACACATATATATACACACACAGACATATACATATATATACATGTACATAATTCATACTATCTACCTTTATTTATTCCCATCACCACCCTGCCACACATGGAATAACAACTCCCTCACCTCTCATGTGTGCGAGGTAGCGCTAGGAAAAGACAACAAAGGCCCCATTCGTTCACACTCACTCTCTAGCTGCCAGTTAATAATGCACCAAAACCACAGCTCCCTTTCCACATCCAGGCCCCAGAGAACTTTCATGGTTTACCCCAGACGCTTCACATGCCCTGGTTCAATCCATAGACAGCACGTCGACCCCGGTATAGTACATCGTTCCAATTCACTCTATTCCTTCCACGCCTTCCACCCTCCTGCATGTTCAGGCCCCGATCACTCAAAATCTTTTTCACTCCATCTTTCCACCTCCAATTCAGTCTCCCACTTCTCCTCGTTCCCTCCACCTCTGACACATAAATCCTCTTTGTCAATCTTTCCTCACTCATTCTCTCCATGTGACCAAACCACTTCAAAACACCCTCTTCTGCTCTCTCAACCTCACTCTTTTTATTACCACACATCTCTCTTACCCTTACATTACTTACTCAATCAAACCACCTCACACCACATATTGTCCTCAAACATCTCATTTCCAGCACATCCGCCCTCCTCCGCACAACTCTACCCATAACCCACGCCTCGCAACCATACAACAATATTGGAACCACTATTCCTTCAAACACACCCATTTTTGCTTTCCGAGATTATGTTCTCGACTTCCACACATTCTTCAAGGCTCCCAGAATTTTCACCCCCTCCCCCACCCTATGATTCATTTCCGCTTCCATGGTTCCATCCGCTGCCAGAACCTCAAACCTACTGCACCTAATAACCTTGCTCTTTTTCACATTTACTCTCAACTTTCTTCTTTAACACACTTTACCAAACTCAGTCACCAGCTTCTGCAGTTTCTCACATGAATCAGCCACCAGCACTGTATCATCAGCGAACAACAACTGACTCTCTTCCCAAGCTCTCTCATCCACAACAGACTTCATACTTGCCCCTCTTTCCAAAACTCTTGCATTCACCTCCCCAACAACCCCATCCATAAACAAATTAAACAACCATGGAGACATTACACACCCCTGCCGCAAACCTACATTCACTGAGAACCAATCACTTTCCTCTCTTCCTACACGTACACATGCCTTACATCCGCGATAAAAACTTTTCACTGCTTCTAACAACTTGCCTCCCACACCATATATTCTTAATACCTTCCACAGAGCATCTCTATCAACTATTTCATATGCCTTCTCCAGATCCATAAATGCTACATACAAAGCCATTTGCTTTTCTAGGTATTTCTCACATACATTCTTCAAAGCAAACACCTGATCCACACATCCTCTACCACTTCTGAAACCACACTGCTCTTCCCCAATCTGATGCTCTGTACATGCCTTCACCCTCTCAATCAATACCCTCCCATATAATTTACCAGGAATACTCAACAAGCTTATACCTCTGTAATTTGAGCACTCACTCTTATCCCCTTTGCCTTTGTACAATGGCACTATGCACGCATTCCGCCAATCCTCAGGCACCTCACCATGAGTCATACATACATTAAATAACCTTATCAACCAGGCAACAATACAGTCACCCCCTTTTTTAATACATTCCACTGCAATACCATCCAAACCTGCTGCCTTACTGGCTTTCATCTTCCGCAAAGCTTTTACTACCTCTTCTCTGTTTACCAAATCATTTTCCCTAACCTTCTCACTTTGCACACCACCTCGACCAAAACACCCTATATCTGCCACTCTATCATCAAACACATTCAACAAACCTTCAAAATACTCACTCCATCTCCTTCTCACATCACCACTACTTGTTATCACTTCCTCATTAGCCCCCTTCACTGAAGTTCCCATTTGCTCCTTTGTCTTACGCACTTTATTTACCTCCTTCCAAAACATCTTTTTATTCTCCCTAAAATCTAATGATACTCTCTCACCTTAACTCTCATTTGCCCTCTTTTTCACCTCTTGCACCTTTCTCTTGACCTCCTCCCTCTTTCTTTTATACATCTCCCACTCATTTGCATTTTTTTCCTGCAAAAATCGTCCAAATGCCTCTCTCTTCTCTTTCACTTATGATCTTACTTCTTCGTCCCACCACTCACTACCCTTTCTAATCAACCCACCTCCCATGCTACTCATGCCACAAGCATCTTTTGTGCAAGCCACCACTGCTTCCCTAAATACATCCCATTCCTCCCCCACTCCCTTACATCCTTTGTTCTCACCTTTTTCCATTCTGTACTCAGTCTCTCCTAGTACTTCCTCACAAGTCTCCTTCCCAAGCTCACTTACTCTCACCACTCTCTTCACCCCGACATTCTCTCTTCCTTTCTGAAAACCCCTACAAATCTTCACCTTAGCCTCCACAAGATAATGATCAGACATCCCTCCAGTTGCATCTCTCAGCACATTAACATCCAAAAGTCTCTCTTTCGCGCGCCTATCAATTAACACATAATCCAATAACGCTCTCTGGCCATCTCTCCTACTTACATACGTATACTTATGTATATCTCGCTTTTTAAATCAGGTATTCCCAATCACCAGTCCTTTTTCAGCACATAAATCTACAAGCTCTTCACCATTTCCATTTACAACACTGAACACCCCATGTATACTAATTACTCCCTCAACTGCCACATTACTCACCTTTGCATTCAAATCACCCACCACTATAACCCAGTCTTGTGCATCAAAACCACTAACACACTCATTCAGCTGCTCCCAAAACACTTGCCTCTCAAGATGTTTCTTCTCATACCCAGGTGCATATGCACCAATAATCACCCATCTCTCTCCATCAACTTTCAGTTTTACCCATATTAATCTAGAATTTCCTTTCTTACACTCTATCACATACTCCCACAACTCCTGTTTCAGGAGTAGAGCTACTCCTTCCCTTGCTCTTGTCCTCTCACTAACCCCTGACTTTACTCCCAAGACATTCCCAAACCACTCTTCCCCTTTACCCTTGAGCTTCGTTTCACCCAGAGGCAAAACATCCAGGTTCCTTTCCTCAAACATACTACCTATCTCTCCTTTTTTCACATCTTGGTTACATCCACACACATTTAGACACCCTAATCTGAGCCTTCAAGGAGAATGAGCACTTGCCACGTGACTCCTTCTTCTGTTTCCCCTTTTAGAAAGTTAAAATACAAGGAGGGGAGGGTTTCTGGCCCCCCGCTCCCGTTCCCTTTAGTTGCCTTCTACGACACATGAGGAATGCGTGGGAAGTATTCTTTCTCCCCTATCCCATATATATACATGTTATCACCTCCCCATTTGCCCCCTTCACTGAAGTTCCCATTTGTTCCCTTGTCTTATGCACTTTATTTACCTCTTTCCAAAACATCTTTTTATACTCCCTAATATTTAATGATACTCTCTCACCCCAACTCTCATTTGCCCTCTTTTTTGCCTCTTGCACCTTTCTCTTGACCTCCTCCCTCTTTCTTTTATACATCTCTCACTCATTTGCATTATTTCCCTGCAAAAATCGTCCAAATGCCTCTCTCTTCTCTTTCACTAATAATCTTACTTCTTCATCCCACCACTCATTACCCTTTCTAATCAACCCACCTCCCACGCTTCTCATGCCACAAGCATCTCGTGCGCAAGCCATCACTGCTTCCCTAAATACATCCCATTCCTCCCCCACTCCCCTTACCTCCTTTGTTCTCAACTTTTTCCATTCTGTACTCAGTCTCTCTTGGTACTTCCTCACAAGTCTCCTTCCCAAGCTCACTTACTCTCACCACTCTCTTCTGAAAACCTCTACAAATCTTCACCTTCGCCTCCACAAGACAATGATCAGACATCCCTACAGTGGCACCTCTCAGTACATTAATATCCAAAAGTCTCTCTTTCGCGCGCCTATCAATTAACACGTAATCCAATAATGCTCTCTGGCCATCTCTCAAACTTACATATGTATACTTATGTATATCTCTCTTTTTAAACCAGGTATTCCCAATCACCAGTCCTTTTTCAGCACATAAATCTACAAGCTCTTCACCATTTCCATTTACAACACTGAACACCCCATGTATACCAATTATTCCCTCAACTGCCATATTACTCACCTTTGCATTCAAATCACCCACCACTATAACACGGCCTTCTGCATCAAAACCACTAACACTCATTCAGCTGCTCCCAAAACACTTACCTCTCAAGATCTTTCTTCTCATGCCCAGGTGCATATGCACCAATAATCACCCATCTCTCTCCATCAACTTTCAGTTTTACCCATATTAATCTAGAATTTCCTTTCTTACACTCTATCACATACTCCCACCACTCCTATTTCAGGAGTAGTGCTACTCCTTCCCTTGCTCCTGTCCTCTCACTAACCCCTGACTTTACTCCCAAGACATTCCCAAACCACTTTTCCCCTTTACCCTTGAGCTTTGTTTCACTCAGAGGCAAAACATCCAGGTTCCTTTCCTCAAACATACTACCTATCTCTCCTTTTTTCTCATCTTGGTTACATCCACACACATTTAGACACCCTAATCTGAGCCTTTAAGGAGAATGAGCACTCGCTGCGTGACTCCTTCTTCTGTTTCCCCTTTTAGAAAGTTAAAATACAAGGAGAGGAGGGTTTCTGGCCCCCCGCTCCCGTCCCCTTTAGTCACCTAATACGACACGTGAGGAATGCGTGGGAAGTACTCTTTCTCCCCTATATATACTTGTTATCACCTCCCCATTTGCCCCCTTCACTGAAGTTCCCATTTCTTCCCTTGTCTTACGCACTTTATTTACCTCCTTCCAAAACGTCTTTTTATTCTCCCTAATATTTAATGATACTCTCTCACCCCAACTCTCATTTGCCCTCTTTTTCACCTCTTGCACCTTTCTCTTGACCTCCTGCCTCTTTCTATTATACATCTCCCACTCATTTGCATTATTTCCCTGCAAAAATTGTCCAAATGCCTCTCTCTTCTCTTTCACTAATAATCTTACTTCTTCATCCCAACACTCATTACCCTTTCTAATCTGCCCACCTCCCACGCTTCTCATGCCACAAGCATCTTTTGCGCAAGCCATCACTGCTTCCCTAAATACATCCCATTCCTCCCCCACTCCCCTTACCTCCTTTGTTCTCACCTTTTTTCATTCTGTACTCAGTCTCTCCTGATACTTCCTCACAAGTCTCCTTCCCAAGCTCACTTACTCTCACCACTCTCTTCACCCCGACATTCTCTCTTCCTTTCTGAAAACCTCTACAAATCTTCACCTTCGCCTCCAAAAGATAATGATCAGACATCCCTACAGTGGCACCTCTCAGTACATTAACATCCAAAAGTCTCTCTTTCGCGCGCCTATCAATTAACACGTAATCCAATAAAGCTCTCTGCCCATCTCTCCTACTTACATATGTATACTTATGTATATCTCTCTTTTTAAACCATGTATTCCCAATCACCAGTCCTTTTTCAGCACACAAATCTACAAGCTCTTCACCATTTCCATTTATAACACAGAACACCCCATGTATACCAATTATTCCTCAACTGCCAACTGAATTGGAACGATGTGGTATAACGGGATGGACGTGCTGTCAATGGATTGAACCAGGGCATGTGAAGCGTCTGGGGTAAACCATGAAAGTTCTGTGGGGCCTGGATGTGGAAAGGGAGCTGTGGTTTTGGTGCATAATTACATGACAGCTAGAGAGTGAGTGTGAACGAATGGGGCCTTTGTTATCTTTTCCTAGCACTACCTCACACACAGGAGGGGGTTGTTATTCCATGTATGGCGAGGTGGCGATGGGAATAAATAAAGGCAGACAGTATGAAGTATGTACATGTGTATATATGTATATGTCTGTATGTGTATATATATGCGTACATTGAGATGTATAGGTATGTATATATGCGTGTGTGGACGTGTATGTATATACATGTTTATGTGGGTTGGTTGGGCCATTCTTTCGTCTGTTTCCTTGCACTACCTTGCTAACGCGTGAGACAGCGACAAAGCAAAATAATTAAGACAAGGGAACAAATGGGAACTTCAGTGAAGGGGGCTAATGGAGAGGTGATAACAAGTAGTGGTGATGTGAGAAGGAGATGGAGAGAGTATTTTGAGGGTTTGTTGAATGTGTTTGATGATAGAGTGGCAGATATAGGGTGTTTTGGCTGAGGTGGTGTGCAAAGTGAGAGGGCTTGGGAGAATGATTTGGAAAACAGAGAAGAGGTAGTAAAAGCTTTGCGGAGGATGAAAGCCGGCAAGGCAGCGGGTTTGGATGGTATTGCAGAGGAATTTATTAAAAAAGGGGGTGACTGTATTGTTGACTGGTTGGTAAGTTTATTTATGTAAGTGTGACTCACAGTGAGGTGCCTGAGGATTGGCGGAATGCTTGCATAGTGCCACTGTACAAAGGCAAAGGGGATAAAAGGGAGTGCTCAAATTACAGAGGTATAAGTTTGTTGAGTATTCCTGGGAAATTATATGGGAGGGTATTGATTGAGAGGGTCAAGGAACATACAGAGCATCAGATTGGGGAAGAGCAGTGTGGTTTCAGAAGTGGTAGAGGATGTGTGGATCAGGTGTTTGCTTTGAAAAATGTATGTGAGAAATATTAAGAAAAGCAAATGGATTTTTATGTAGCATATATGGATCTGGAGAAGGTATATGATAGATTTGATAGAGATGCTCTGTGGAAGGTATTAAGAATATATGGTGTGGGTGTTCTCAGTGAATGTAGGTTTGCGGCAGGGGTGTGTGATGTCTCCATGGTTGTTTAATTTGTTTATGGTTGGGGTTGGTAGGGAGGTGAATGCAAGAGTTTTGGAAAAAGGAACAAGTATGCAGCCTGTTGTGGATGAGAGAGTTTGGGAAGTGAGTCAGCTGTTGTTCGCTGATGATACAGAACTGGTGGCTGATTCATGTGAGAAACTGCAGAAGCTGGTGACTGAGTTTGGTAAAGTGTGTAAAAGAAGAGAGCTAAGAGTAAATGTGAATAAGAGCAAGGTTATTAGGTACAATAGGCTTGAGGGTCAAGTCAATTGGGAGGTAAGTTTGAATGGAGAAAAACTGGAGGAAGTTAAGTGTTTTAGATATCTGGGAGTGGATTTGGCAGCAGATGGAACCATGGAAGCGGAAGTAAATCATAGGGTGGGGGAGGGGGCATAAATTTTGGGAGCGTTGAAGAATGTGTGGAAGTCGAGAACATTATCTCGGAAAGCAAAAATGGCTATGTTTGAGGGAATAGTTGTTCCAACAATGTTATATGGTTGCGAAGTGTGGGCTATGGATATAGTTGTGCGGAGGAAGGTGGATGTTCTGGAAATGAGATGTTTGAGGACAATACGTGGTGTGAGGTGGTTTGATTGAGTAAGTAATATTAAAGTACGAGAGATGTGTGGTAATAAAAAGAGTGTGGTTGAGAGAGCAGAAGAGGGTGTTTTGAAATGGTTTGGTCACATGGAGAGAATGAATGAGGAAAGATTGACCAAGAGGATATATGTGTCAGAGGTGGAGGGAACAAGAAGTGGAAGACCAAATTGGAGGTGGAAAGATGGAGTGAAAAAGATTTTGAGTGATCGGGGCCTGAACATACAGGAGGGTGAAAGGTGTGCAAGAAATAGAGTGAACTGGAACGATGTGGTATACCGGGGTCGACATGCTGTCAATGGATTGAACCAGGGCATGTGAAGCATCTGGGGTAAACCATGGAAAGTGTTGTGGGGTCTGGATATGGAAAGGGAGCTGTGGTTTCAGTGCATTATATATGACAGCTAGAGACTGAGTGTGAACAAATGTGGTCTTAATGTCTTTTATTAGCGCTACCTCACGCACATGTGGGGGAGGGGGTTGTTATTTCATGTGTGGCAGGGTGGCGATGGGAATGATTAAGGGCAGACAGCATGAATAATGTACATGTGTATATATGTATATGTCTGTGTGTGTATATATATGTATACGTTGAGATGTATAAGTATGTATATGTGCGTGTGTGGACGTGTATGTACATACATGTGTATGTGGGTGGGTTGGGCATTCTTTCGTCTGTTTCCTTGCACTACCTCATAAACACGGGAGACAGCGACAATACACACACTTCTGCTCCCTCCACCACACTTTTTATTACCACATATTTCTCTTACCCTTTCATTTCTTACTCAATCAATCTAACTCACACCACATATTGTCCTTAAACATTTCATTTCCAACACATCCTCCTTCCTACGCACATCCCTATCTATAGCCCATGCCTCGTAACCATAGAACATTGTTGGAACCACTATTCCTTCAAACCTACCCATTTTTGCTCTCCGAGATAATGTTCTCGCCTTCCACACATTCTTCAACACTCCCAGAACCTTTGCGCCCTCCCCCACCCTGTGACTCACTTCCGCTTCCATGGTTCCATCTGCTGCTAAATCCACTCCCAGATATCTAAAACACTTCACTTCCTCCAGTTTTTCTCCATTCAATCTCATCTCCCAAATAACTTGCCCTCAACCCTACTGAACCTAATAAGCTTACTCTTATTCACATTCAGTCTCAACTTTCTCCTTTCACACACTTTTCCAAACTGTCACCAAATTCTGTAGTTTCTTCCTCGAATCAGCCACCAGACTACATCATCAGTGAACAACAACTGATGCTTTCCAGGGCCCCTCATTCCCAACAGACTGCATACTTATCCCTCTCTCCAGAACTCTTGCATTTACCTCCCAAACCACTCCATCCATAAACAAACTAAACAATCATGGGGACATCATGCACCGCTACTGCAAACCAACATTCACTGGAAACCAATCACTCCTCTCTTCCTGATCTTACACATGCCTTACAACCATGATAAAAACTTTTCACTGCCTCTAGCAGCTTACCTCACTACCATATACTCTTAAGACATTCCACAAAGCATCATTATCAACCCTATCATATGCCTTCTCTAGATCTATGGATGCTACATACAAGTCCATCCAATTTTCAAAGTATTTCTCAAACACATCCTTCAAAGCATTCACCTGGTCCACACAGCCTCTACCACTTCTGAAACCACATTGCTCCTCCCCAATATGATGCTCTGTACATGCCTTCACCCTCTCAATCAATACCATCCCATACAATCTTCCTTGAATACTCAACACACATATGGATCTTAGTTTGAACACTCACTTTTATCCCCTTTGCCTTTGTACAATGGCATTATGCATGCATTCTGCCAATCCTCAGGCACTTCACCATGATCCATACATACACTAAATATCCTTACCAACCAATCAACAACACAGTCATCCACCTTCTTAAGAAATTCAACTGCAATGCCATCCAAACCCATAGCCTTGCCAGAATTCATCTTCCACAAAGCTTTCACTACCTCTTCTCTCTTAATCAAACCATTCTCCCTGACCCACTCACTGCACACACTACCCTAACCAAAACACCCTACATCTCCCACTCTATAATCAAACACATTCAACAAACCTTTGAAATACTCACTTCATCACAACCTTTTATTACCTCCCCTGTTGCCCCCTTCACCAATGTTCCCATTTGCTCTCTTGTCATATGCACATTAATCACCTCCTTCCAAAACATCTTTTTACTCTCCCTAAAGTTTAATGATATTCTCTCACCCCACCTCTCATTTGCCCTCTTTTTCAACCCTTGCACCTTTCTCTTGACATCCTGCCACTTTCTTTCATACACCAGTCATTGCACTCCTTCCTTATAAGTATCATCCAAACGCCTCTCATTTCCCTTTCACTAACAACTTCACTTCTTCATCCCACCACTCACTACCCTTTCTAATCTGCCCACCTCACACCTTTCTCATGCCACATGCATCTTTTGCACATGCCATCACTGCTTCCATAAATACATCCCATTCCTCACCCACTCCCCTCACGTCATTTGCTCTCACCTTTTGTCATTGGACACTCAATCTCTCCTGGTACTTCCTCACACAAATCTCCTTTCTACACTCACTTACTCTCAGAACTCTCTTCTCCCCAACAACTTCTCTTCTTTTTTTGGAAACCTCTACAAATCTTCATCTTTGCCTCCACAAGAAAGTGATCAGACATAACTCCAGCTGCCCCTCTCAGCACATTAACACCCAAAAGTCTCTCTTTTACACGCATATTCATTATCATGTAATCCAAGAATGCCCTTTGACCATCTCTCCTGCTCATGTACGTAAACTTACATATATATACTTTTTTTTTGTCAAACTATTCACCATTTCCCGCATTAGCAAGGTAGTGGTAAGAACAGAGGACTGAGAATTTAAGGGAATATCCTAGCTTGGATATATTTATTTTAATTTCAATTATCCTTGGGAATAGGAGAGAAAGAATACTTCCCACATATTCCGTGCTTGTCGTAGAAGGTGACTAAAA